>NC_060121.1:165779251-166082281 GCF_021461395.2 Schistocerca americana | reverse complement strand
ATCATCAATTATGCACGTTTACATTTCAATTAACGTACTACAGGGAAATGAATGACAAAATCGTAACATGCGCTTAAAAAATAAAGATAAGTTACGAATTCCACGACATTCCGCTTTCTTTTGCGCTGTGTAGGCAAGTACCTTTGTACGAAGTTCAGTCCTGCCGAATTATCGTTCGCCGCGCAAATGAGTCTTCGATCTTCGGGGCACCCAGATGCTGCGAAGATTGTGAAAGACATCACACTCTCAAGTCCATCCAAGGTGAAAAAATATAAGGCAGGCTTGCGATTTTCAACATCATTGCCATCCTCATATGATGCAAATGAAGGTCTAGCACTCCTTTTCGACTTGAAATTGTCAAAAGACTCTTACCATCATTTGAGAAATGGGGCTAAAGGAAAAGGCTTAAACACACTATATCCACCGTATTCAGCTGTTTTGGTAGCAAAAAAAGCTTGCTGCTCTCCAGACCTAAACCTCACTTTTACCGAATCAAAAGCTGTGGTACGGTTGCAAGCTTTGTTAGACCACACTGTTCAATGTGTTCTACTGCTGAAACGAGACGATTTTTACATATGAGTGATTGGGAAATGTCTAATATGGCCCTTATTTGTAAGTGGGGCTGTGACGGAACCTCCGGGCAAAGCATGTATAAAATGAAGTTTTCAGATTCGAGTATTTAAGATGCAACTTTATTTTTCACTTCGCTTGTTCCACTGAAACTTGCAGGTGTAAATGAAGAAACTATAGAAGAAAAGATCTTTTGGATTAATCCGAAGCCGTCTTCAACCTCTTTTGTAGATCATTGAAGTTAGAATTTACAAAGGAAACAGAAATGGTTCAAATGGCTCTGAGTACTATGGGACTCAATTGCTGAGGTCATTAGTCCCCTAGAACTTAGAACTAGTTAAACCTAACTAACCTAAGGACATCACAATCATCCATGCCCGAGGCAGGATTCGAACCTGCGACCGTAGCGGTCTTGCGGTTCCAGACTGCAGCGCCTTTAACCGCACGGCCACTTCGGCCGGCCAAAAAGGAAACAGAGCAAACGTCTTTAAATGAGAAAGCGTATTACGACAAACAGATCGAACAACTCCAGTCATTCGAAACAGTTATTCATGGGAAAGACATTTCCATTAAATACAATTTAAGCATGACCATGGTAGATGGTAAAGTGTGCAATGGTATCACCAACACGAAATCTGCGCAACGGTGCTATCTCTGCAAGGCTACGTCTGCCCAATTTAATAACATTGACGATGTTTTGAAAAAAACAAGTTACCGCCGATTATCTGCAGTACGGGCTATCAAATCTTCACGCCTGGATTCGATGTTTTGAATGTTGTATTCATTTGGCATACCAAATGAAAACAAAAAAGTGGCAGGCACGTAAAACAGAAGGTAAAGAGGAAAAAGCAATACTGAAAGCCAACATTCAAAAAGCTTTCAAAGAGCAGCTTGGAATTGTAATTGACATGCCGAAACAAGAGTTTGGCAGTACGAATGACAGAAATACCGCTCGACGGTTTTTTGAAAACACTCCAACATCAGCGCTGATAACTGGAGTTTCTGAAGAACTAATCCACCGTTTCCATATAATTTTGCAGACGATTTCTAGCGGACGTCAGATCGACGTTGAAAAGTTTCGAGCATACGCCTTAGCAACTGCCAGGCACTACGTGAAAGAATACCCCTGGTATAACATGCTAACAGCAGTCCATAGATTGTTGATTCACGGTCAAGACATTATTTCTTCGGCCATTTTACCCATCGGTCAACTATCGGAGGATGCTCAGGAATCAACCAATAAGTTGATAAAGCAATATCGCCTGAGTTTTTCTCGAAAGTTTTCCAGAGTTAAGACTATGGAAGACGTGTTCAGGAGATTGTTGGCAACGACAGACCCCTACGTTTCTTCCTTACGCAAATCTTCGCCGAAGAAACTGAAGAGTTTGTCACCAGAAGCCGTTGCCCTCTTAGTTTCTGTGGCGGAAGACTATGAAGATTCAGATGCAGATGCAGATAATGAGGAAACAGTGTTTGAGGATGATGACGATTCAGTTGAAGCAGAAGATGAAAAAGAATAAGAAAATGAAAACTTGTAAATTAAGTTATAAAAAATTTACAAAATAAATAATTGTAATTAAAATGAAATAATTTTTTGTAATATTTTACACCATCTTGTAACCTATATTTGATCCTTTCTTCGAGTTTTCCACTTTTTTGGTTTATGTTTTAAGCATTAACTACAATAACCACTAAATACTGATTTTTATATGAATAAAAATATATAAATATAAATAAATAAAAAGACATAGATTTTGACCGCCATCTTGGATCCACCATTTTTAAATTTTTTGAACTCTGTCATCATCTGTAACCTCGATAATTTCCTAAAAATTACTTTTATACGTAAAAAATGATAGTAGTGTACATAGAGCCTGACATCTAGGGTCCGCCATTTTGTTTTTTTCACTTTTTGATATCATATTCTTAATCAGAAACTCTGTAAACCCTTGCATACTAAGTTTGGTACAAATTGAACAACTACTTACATTTTGACCCACTGTGCAGCGGTATGTTTGCGCGTGTCCTCTTGGAAAACATCCTCTGCAATGCAGTTCATGAATGGCATTTCAATAGGTCGAGTCACCAGACTGACGTACAAATTTGCTGTAAGGGTGCATGTGGTAGCCACGAGAGAGCTCCTGCTGTCACACGAAGTCGCATCCCAGACCCAGGTGTAGGTACAGTATGTCTAGCACGCAGACAGATTGATTGCAGACCCTCCGCTGGCATCGTTCTAACCAACACACGGCCATCACTGGTACCGACACAGAACAAGCTTTCATCAGAAAATACAACAGGTCTTCACCCTGTCCTCCAACGAGCTCTCGCTTGACACGAATGAAGTCGCTAATGGTGGTTTGGGATCAGAGGAATGCACTCTGCAGGCAGTCTGGCTCGGAGTGGTCGTCCTGAGCCTGGTCTTCCTTAGACCGTATATCCTCATGACCACTGCTACCAGCAAATATGTACAGTGGGTACACTCCCACCAATTCTTTCTGCAATATCACAGAAGGAACATCCATCTTCTCGTAGCCCTAATTAAGGTACAGGGCCTCAATGACACTCAGGTGTTGATAATGACGTCTTTGTCACCATAATGGCATTCTTGACTACCGAGCGAGGTGGTGCAGTGGTTAGACACTGGACTCGCATTCGGGAGGACGACGATTCAATCCCGTGTCCGGCCATCCTGATTTAGGTTTTCCGTGATTTCCCTAAATCGCTCCAGGCAAATGCCGGGATGGTTCCTTTCAAAGGGCACAGCCGACTTCCTTCCCCGTCCTTCGCTAATCCGATGAGACCGATGACCTCGCTGTCTGGTCTCCTTCCCCAAACCAACCAACCAACCATTCTTGACTCACATCAGCTCACCACGCCCAATCGCAAACGTAATCAACACTCACGATCATTGCAGCGTGGATTTTCAGCAAACCTGATGCGCTACTAGAGCCACTCTTATGCCACTGGCGCAAAATTTGAACAGACATCATGTTCCAGTTGTAGGAACTCGACAACTAACGTACACAAGTCGTTCTTTGTGATGCCATTTTTTTCCGTTAGTGTAGAATAAACGCTCGTTTTCCGATAGTTGTTATTATCACAAATATAAGCGACGATGTTCGACGGAATTTAAAAATAACTATTTCTGCTGGGATCAAGCTGCTTAACTCGGTCACAAGGCCACATGAAGACGAAGATAGCTGCCAATCGGATTTCTCCAACGCACACTACAGGGCCTGACGCGTTTTAACGCATATCATCTCTCCGGCTGCAAAGCGCTTACAGAGTACGGGTTTCCACCGTGTACCACTACTTCGACTTACAGCTTTTCGTAAACAAATAAGTGCGGCGGACGAGAACTAACTACTCCGCAATCTTTTAATGCGACAAACAATCGCAAAAACGGCTCTGTGAACTTTCGTTATGCAAGTATCGCCCTGCTGCTTACCGCATTTGCTTGTTTTCGAAAAGCTATATGATTGAGCGTTGTTGGATTGTAAAGTTCTGTATTACGTTAGCGGATTACACCAGGGTCGATAAGCTATGTTAAAATCCGCGAGGTCCTACGCCTGCTTTGGAGGAAATTTGTACTCAACCATCGTCATCTTCATGTCATCATTGGACCCAAGTTAACCTGTTTCATTTCAGCAGAAAAAGTTAATTTTCTATGCCATCATGTGGCTTCGCTTGGGTTTGTGGTAATAAAACCAGTTTGATTACAATAATTTAACATATCTAAATAATAACCTTTAACACTGACCAATATTTAAGCATTGAAAAAGGTAGATACTATCAGCCGTAATTTTATTTACAAAATTAATTTTGCTACTAGTTTCGGTGCATCAGTGGCATCATAGGTCTCTACACACGTAAGTAGACAAATCATCTAAATGTTTGTGCTATATAGGGACCACTAAGCCGGCCGCTGTGGCCGAGCGGTTCTAGGCGCTTCAGTCCGGAACCATAAGGCTGCTACGGTAGCAGGTTCGAATCCTGCCTCGGGCATGGATGTGTGTGATGACCTTAGGTCGGTTAGGATTAGGTAGTTGTAAGTCTAGGGGACTGATGACCTCTGATGTTAAGCCCCATAGTGCTTACAGCCATTTGAACCATTTTTTAAGGACCACTACATCAACTGCTTTCCGTAGGCTTCTTCTCAGAAGACGTGAGCCCTTCGCACTTCTATCTACGACTGAGGTTGCATTAGAAGGTTCCACATCTACTGAGAGAAGTCTGGGGAAACGACGACTGGGTTCTTTTTAGAGGTGTGCAGGGTCCACTACTACCGGGAAGAAGTCTACGGAAATGACTGCTGAGTTGTCGCTCAAGAGTTGTCAAGGATCCAAGTCTACTGTGAAGAAATGTAAGGAAAGGTGTTGTAAGTAGTGGTCCGTATGATAGCACGAATTTTTAGGTGATAGAGGAGTGAAAATTGTGCCATTTACGTTGCGAATCTGGTAGCTAAATAAAATTATTAAATAAAATTACGGTTGTTGTTATCTATTTTCTCCATCTCTTCGACTAGCCGCAGCCCTATTCCATTAAAACAATGTGTAATTATAGAAACTTTAAGCATATTTTTTGAAGGAACTACGTATTCACTGAGAATGCGTTGGTGCAATAACGAGTTGCCTGTTTCTCCACTCTAATTATTTTCAGTAAACGGAGAAGTAATGACAAATATACTGCTCTATATTAATTTATTCAACTGATTAATTACGTAATTATATCTTCTATGATTCTCAATCACATCACTCACGTTTGTATTTTACATATCTGGTGAATCAACACTACAACGTGTGTCAACATTTCCCTTGGCCTGCTCGATAACCGGATCAGTCTCCAATATAGCAACTAGGCAACATTATGGGACGATAACTCGAGCGTCATACACAAACAGCATTAACCGCCCCTGTTTTTAGCGACCAAGTGCAACAAGCATGGATCCCACAAAATGACATCCGGCACCCATACAACATAACACAATTTTACATTCAACATTCTGGCGGTGAACCCGGTTATTAAGCAACCAGAATTTCACATTTCCAATGGCTTACGTTGCACTTAATTAACCTGTGACCTTGCAATGTTAATCATTTAAATACGTTAACTGTTGTTGTTGTGGTCTTCAGTCCTGAGACTGGTTTGATGCAGCTCTCCATGCTACTCTATCCTGTGCAAGCTTTTTCATCTCCCAGTACTTACAGCAACCTACATCCTTCTGAATCTGATTAGTGTATTCATCTCTTGGTCTCCCTCTACGATTTTTACCCTCCACGCTGCCCTCCAATACTAAATTGGTGATCCCTTGATGCCTCAGAACATGTCCTACCAACCGATCCCTTCTTCTGGTCAAGTTGTGCCACAAACTTCTCTTCTCCCCAATCCTATTCAATACCTCCTCATTAGTTATGTGATCTACCCATCTAATCTTCAGCATTCTTCTGTAGCACCACATTTCGAAAGTTTCTATTCTCTTCTTGTCCAAACTATTTATCGTCCATGTTTCACTTCCATACATGGCTACACTCCATACGAATACTTTCAGAAATGACTTCCCTTAAATCAATACTGGATGTTAACAAATTTCTCTTCATCAGAAACGCTTTCCTTGCCATTGCCAGCCTACATTTTATATCCTCTCTACTTCGACCATCATCAGTTATTTTGCTCCCCAAATAGCAAAACTCCTTTACTACTTTAAGTGCCTCATTTCCTAATCTAATTCCCTCAGCATCACCCGACTTAATTAGACTACATTCCATTATCCTTGTTTTGCTTTTGTTGATGTTCATCTTATATCCTCCTTTCAAGACACTGTCCATTCCATTCAACTGCTCTTCCAAGTCCTTTGCTGTCTCTGACGGAATTACAATGTCATCGACGAACCTCAAAGTTTTTATTTCTTCTCCATGAATTTTAATACCTACTCCGAATTTTTCTTTTGTTTCCTTTACTGCTTGCTCAATATACAGATTGAACAACATCGGGGAGAGGCTACAACCCTGTCTTACTCCCTTCCCAACCACTGCTTCCCTTTCATGCCCCTCGACTCTTATAACTGCCATCTGCTTTCTGTACAAATTGTAAATAGCCTTTCGCTCCCTGTATTTTACCCCTGCCACCTTTAGAATTTGAAAGAGAGTATTAGTCAACATTGTCAAAAGCTTTCTCTAAGTCTACAAATGCTAGAAACGTAGGTTTGCCTTTCCTTAATCTTTCTTCTAAGATAAGTCGTAAGGTCAGTATTGCTTCACGTGTTCCAACATTTCTACGGAATCCAAACTGATCTTCCCCGAGGTTGGCTTCTACTAGTTTTTCCATTCGTCTCTAAAGAATTCGTGTTAGTATTTTGCAGCTGTGACTTATTAAGCTGATAGTTCGGTAATTTTCACATCTGTCAACACCTGCTTTCTTTGGGATTGGAATTATTATATTCTTCTTGAAGTCTGTGGGTATTTCGCCTGTTTCATACATCATGCTCACCAGATGGTAGAGTTTTGTCAGGACTGGCTCTCCCACGGCCGTCAGTAGTTCTAATGGAATATTGTCTACTCCGGGGCGTTAACTAGCGAAATGGATTTCCGAATTTTTTTACTCTACATTAATTATTTTATGATGTTTCGATTTTTGATTTAGTGTATTATTATTTTATGCTAATTTACATTCAGATGGTTTCTAATGGTAATAACTGGATGACACATGTTTCTGTTTTCAAAAAACTTCCACGTCATATCTCTCTTAATACTATAAAAAGAGGTCCCTACTTCTGGTCAGTCACTTCACAGGCTATCGCAAGTGCTGTGTAAACTTGGTGCTGCCGGATCAGTAACTCAGGAATTTCATCAAGAGGAAATCAGTCAGTAGAATATAAATTTGATCCACTTTCGTAATACACTTTCCTGCGTAAATCGAAACTGTAGCGATAAAAATTTCATCACAGATGAATTTTCAACTCAGATCGGTGTATTCGTGTACATTCTAAAAGTAACTAATTCAGATCTATAAAAGTGAAAAACGTTTACTAGCACTAGAATATTTTGGGTATAAATTATCAGTGAGGAGCGACTGTATAATGTATTGCATAGGATGACGAAATAGAAAATTACGTAGCAACCAGTGTCGTATAGTTGTAACTTTGTTTTTGTCGTAACTTTGTTTTTTTTGTGTCGTCCGCGAGTTTTTCTAGTGACTCATATGCTGACGGTGGAGTTATTACCTTAAAGTAAAGGTCTTTGCTTCTGTATTTTTGATTCAGAAGAAAAACTGAATTTAGACAAACTAATGATACATTAACACCTACATAAAAATAAAGATAGATTGTGTCTTAAGACAGTCGCCCATCGTAGAATCAATTAAGATGTGTGAATGGGGCTATGTCAACAGCTAACTCTACATTAACATGAAAAATACCGAATTTTTAACGCCCGTGATTTACTCGCACTGTGTAAGAAGATAGAGCTTTTCACTCATGCTTTCGAGGCACACTTCATGTAATGCCAATTATTGGGATCTGACAATACACTAATGCACAGAGTGTAAAAAAAGCTTAGAAATGTCAATAAATATTTAGATGCCACTTCGAACTACAGCCCAGCCCACAAGCATGTAGTTCTCACTGTGTATCAGAACAATAACAGTATGGGATCGGAATTGAATTTGTTGAAGCACACACTAAAAGCGAACAGCTGTGACTACTCTACCTTATTTTGGGGTTTCTAACGAAATAGTATTAATTACCCTAATAAAAACAGCGTAGAATCGCCTTCTCACTCAATACGATTGCTGTTCGTTTCCAGATTGACTGATTATATAGCCAAAGCTAAGGCTTAGTACAAAACAAAATATTTCCGGTGATAAAAGAACGCATTGGTTAGCTCCACACTGTTGTAGTCTATGAAGTGACTTACGGCTGTGACAGAGTCTACGTAGGCGATTCTCAGTGTGCAATAAAATAACGAAACAAAGACTACGAGCAGTACAAGTGTTTAAAACAAACTGCGAAATCTGCGATAGCGGAACATCAGGAGACTGTGGCCAGGATATTAGTTTTGACAATGTACGAGTTCGAGCCAACGAGTGCAGCGTTTACAAAAGTAAGGTACGAGAAGACGTTCAAATATCTAAGAAAGAAAGAATTTCAGTAGAGCTGACGGCTGTATGGTTACAGATTGGAAGCACCCCGCGATCAAGGAAATAAATTCGCATATGTAGTGCACGTTGAGAATAAACAACTACGTGGAAGCAACCTCTGTAAGACGACAACAATATTTTGACAAACACTACCTCCTTTCATTCCCTACTTGTTATCGTTACCAATCCAACCATAATTTCCGGCCAATAGTAGCCGGAGAAATTTCACCCAGTAATTCCATTTCTCACATCAAGCACTGGAAAACAAGCGACACAGATCTTTGAAAGGGTTCAGCTAACCGTGGACAGAAGAAAATCTGAAAGTTGATGTTAGCAGGGGTGGCCGAAATGAAGACTGAGAAGAAGAAATTTAAAGAAGAATGGGAAGCTATCATAAGCAAGAAAGCAGATGATATTGAAGGCCTGTAAGGAATTTTTGTAAAATAGATTATTTTCTTCAAGTCTATCTTACACTGTGTAAATTTTTTGAAATAACCCTCGTACATAGAGCAAACGAAAGTATTGCTCTTCTTGTAGCAGCAACGTATGGTAGGTCGTTAAAGAGGTGAAGCGAGCTTTCTATTCCTAGGTCCTTCCCGTTTTTAACACTGCTCGTCAAAGCGAGGCGACAAATTATAGACTCACACAGCTGCCGTCGGTATGTTGCAGAAATCTGGAACCATGTTTTACGCTCACGTATTATTATATATCTAGAGACCGGAAATCTCCTCTACAAGACTCAACATGGGTTCCGAAGACAACGATCGTGTGAATCCCACCTCACTCTTTTCCTCCATGAGACCCATAAAGCAGTACATACTAGAGCCCAGGTTCGGGACATGTCCCTTGGCATTCAGAAGATGTTCGATACAGTTCCGCACTGCCGCCCTTGGAGAAAATGGAAGCGTACAGAAAGTGAAACCAGGTGTGTGACAGGATTGACTGGTCGATAGAAAATAGAACACAGCACATCAGTTTTTTGAGGTAGAACTAGCTGTGGATTTGTCCCAAAAGTGTTTCATTGGGCCATTATTTTTTCATAATACACATGGTGATTCAGCTGCCTCTATAGGTTTTATGCAACCCGCAACGGCTTCAGAAACCACGTGCGAAATTTTCATATCGCCTTGCTTGCTACATGCAAATAATTAGTCCTACAGAAAAAGAGAACAGCATGTTTATGTAGGAATTTCAGTATACCGAAATTTTGTACTCAGGTTCCTTTTTGCTGGAGGCCACAGTTTTCGAGTAATTCAAAAAGAATTAGATTGAAGTTTAATTTTATATGTTCTTTCTCAATAATTCGAATACTATGGCCTCTAGCGAAAAATTATCCCATTACAAAATTTAAGTGCCTTAAATTTCTTACGAAAATGCGCTGTTAATTTTTTCTGGAGGTATAAGAGATTGCATATAGCGAGGAAGGAAAATGGAAAATCTTCCTCATACTATTTGAAGACACTGCAGGTTGCATAAAACCTGGGCAGTTGAGTCTGTATACGGCAAGCCTCTCCTAAAAGTCGTCACGTGTATTTTCTCTGCCTATTCGGCAGACATTTGCAATTTCACTTTTACTAACTTTACTACAACTAATATTGCTCATCAGGTGTGTAATGTCGCACCGAGCGTCAACGGATTTGTATCCTATTAGAAACAAAATGATTTTTAAAGCGGAATTTTACGTGTTCATTCGATAGAGCGGTCCCAAATTAGTCTATTTCAATATTCGGTCTGACAATATCTATTACCGGGGGCAGTAATACACGACGAAAACCAACAGTGGCTGAGTAGTGCTGCTGTGTGGCAGTACCACACTTTGCGAGGCAGGGCGGCACACGAGCCGCTGCTGGAGTATTGGTTATTTTTCATGTTGTACTGTCCCTGTTAATACATACTGATAAATTGAATATCGCACCGGAGAAATTTGGGACCGATCCATCGACTGGGTACGTAAAATTTCCCTTAAAAATCGCTTTGTTTGTAATGGGAAACAAGACGATACTTCCATAGATACTCTTCGTCGCAGGAACAGTGTGATGAGCTCTATTCGTCTCGGTTGACTCCTGCAGAAACGAAAAAGCGGCTGTGACTCTTAGTCAAAATCACCTGAAGTTCCAGACGGCTTTTGTACGGGTTATTCAGCAGCATACAGAGAAGGCGCAATGACAGATAATTGTGACGAAATGCCACAAGACACGCAGATCATAGACACTTGGTGCAGGTATTTACAACTGACTTGCAAAGGAATGTAACATTTGGCTCATAAATGGGCAGAAAGACCCATTACTGTATCACCACATGATTTAATATCAAAACATGACTGCAGTAACATCGATGAAATAGTTTTGAGTATGTGTACGGAGCGATTTGAAGTGTATCGAGTACATAAAATTAATTGCAGGTACGGCAGATGCCGAACAGATCCATTGGAAGAGTTTTCAGGAACTATAGTCCACCCTCAAAGGAGGTAGCTAATGAAAACTCTCTTTCGACAAATACTTGAAAGTTTTTCGCCTGCGTGTCAGAGATGAATATTAAACAAAATAGGGAAGATCGAAAAGAAGCAGTTCGTTTCCTTACGGGTTCAACCGCTTACTGTTCATATAGTATGCGTCGTGGAGACGATCAGCCAACTCCTGAAAGAAAGGATATTGCGGAGACATGGCTTAGCCACAGCCTGGGGGATGTTTCCAGAATGAGATTTTCACTCTGCAGCGGAGTGTGCGCTGATATGCAAGGTTCGCAGGAGAGCTTCTGTGAAGTTTGAAAGGTAGGAGGTGAGGTACTGGCAGAAGTAAAGCTGTGAGGACGGGGCGTGAGTCGTGCTTGGGTAGCTCAGTCGGTAGAGCGCTTGCCCGCGAAAGGCAAAGGTCCCGAGTTCGAGTCTCGGTCCGGCACACAGTTTTAATCTGCCAGGAAGTTTCAACAACATTACTGATCGGTTTACTGATTCGTGCACGAAGAGTCGCTTTGTCTTGTCTGGCGTTGTGCACACGTGATCCTTGTAACGCCACAAAAGTCCTAAGGGCGTGTCATCGGAAGAGCGCGCGGACCGCGGGAAAGATACTATCACGACCATCTGTTTCGCAGGAAATGAGTCATTCAGATACCGTGAGTCCTAATTCCTATGTTGTGGTGCAAAAATATGCTGAAAAACGATTAACTGCAGTAGTTTTCGACGTGTGGTAGCAGGAACTGTACGAGAATGTCCAGGTAAATAAAAACCTCGTTATGATTTTTGAACCACCCTGTTACACTTGTTTCTTTTCCGGGGGTCCCTCCCATACTGGCGTCGATACTTACCCACTACCGGTCTCACAGATTTGAATACTGCAGACGATACGTTGTATCTCCCCCCGTCTATAGCCATTTTGATGCATTCGATGTCAAATCTCCAACAAAGTACAAAGAAATAGAAAGTTTGAGAGCTGTTTAACCTCTAGAACAAACCACGATTCTCTAATAATTTCCAAGTTGTGATTTTTTTTAAATGATAGCACATTTTTGTAGACACTTTCTATTGTTTCCCCATAAGTATATCTCGCAAAATGTCACCAATGTAAAAATTATAGACACACTAGCAGATACGGAAGTTTACTAGCAACCGTTCTTCTCACTGACATACAACAGACATAGAACAGTTAAACTGGAAGTGCAGTACGTGGTATGGCTATAACAAGACGAATCCGATGCCGTCACATAGTAAGTACGTGTGCATCAAAGATGAACGACCAACAGCTCTGAAGCGTGAAGCCATCTCAATCGAATGCAGCAGATGTGGTGTCTGTAGACAAATCCGTATGACTGGGGCCTTCGTTTGTGTAAGAGCTGTTATTTTGTTGTGCTACTGAAACCTATCTGTTACGAAAAGAATGTGTGCGGTGATGACTGTTTATCATGTACGAGAGTTTTTGAGTGATTCAAGCGTTTCCCGGTTCGCCATGAAGACGTTGAAGATTAATCATGCCCGGGACGGCCTTTGACATTAAAAACGCATTAAAATATCGAAAAAGTACGCAATCTGATTCTATTTGGTTCCGGGTCCCACTGACAACTAGCGACTGGAACAAGGAAGTTGGGAAGTGGCAGTACTACGTGTGGCTATAAAACAACGGGACTGATTCTCTGACAGAGAAAGTACGTATGCGTCTAACACGATAGACCAATAGTTGTGAAGTGTGAAGCCATTTCGGTCGAATGCGGCATCAGTGGTGTCTGTATCGATTGCTGAGCTGTAGGGTTTGACAAAGGATGCGTAACAGATTTTACTTAACCGGTTTCATATGAGGAAAATGTGTGTGAAACTCGTGCGGAAAAATTCTCACGGAATTGTTTGTATTGACAACGTTGAAAACTGACCTAATATCTTGCAAAGAGTGACAACATGTGAGGAATCTTATTCCTTTCACTTATGATTCAGAAACTAAGCTCTGGTCCATGCGCTGAAAAGGCCCAACTTGACTCAGGGCGAAATATGCACCCATCTTATCCACGTGATCTTATACCATGAGACTTTTATCTAGTCCCCAAAGTCGAATCTGAAATAAAAGGAACAAAATTTCAGTCCGTTTCAGCAGTGAGAGGAAAGGCGGCGAGATCCAGGAAGTCAGAAAAGAAGTCCTCCAGCAGTGTTTGCATCAGAGGAAAAATTGGCATGGAGGGTTGTAGGGATGACGAGTGGAGTATATTGAGGCTGAGAATAAAATATGTGTGTGTTTGAAATAAAATGGTATACAGCAATGGCCCCGTTATTTTACAGCTACACCTCGCATGACACAAAGTACCCTCCGCCACACACCATAATATGTCTTGTGGAGTATAGACGGATGCCGAATGAGAAAGGGCTAAAGATAACGGTGATTATGATGATCTTACAAACTGTTGTGTCCCACTGTGGTATAGAAAGTAGTGCAGAGTGTCCATCAGGAAAGCTTTCTCGCCTCATGCGTGCCCGCGGACTGGGTCTGCGGTGGGAATCGATGGATACGGGACAACCACGGCCGCGTTGTGGGAGTCCAGGGCGCCGCGCCGTATCTGCCCTCTCTCTCTGGTGTGACGTCACTGGGGCGGGACGATGGGGGGAGCGGGGTGGAGTGGGGCGGGGTGGGGTGGGGTGGGGGCCAGGGCAGCCCGCGTGGCGCCCGGACGCCACAGGCCGGCAGTCGGTGTGCGTCGGCGACAAGTACAGGCGAGGCTCCGCGCGGCAGTGTCACGAACCCCAGCGCCCTCCACACCGCACGGCTGTGACGTGAGGGTTGTGGCGCCCAGCGGTGAGTACACGCGGCTGACAGCACGTTTTCCTCTACCTGGCCTGCGTGGCTTCGAATATCCAAGCGTCGGCAGGATCTCGTTGTGGTGTAGATTCTATTTGGTTGCTGTTCTGCTGCGACAAATCAGGCTCATTCTTCGAAACATACAAAAAAAGTATACTTGTCGTTGTATCATTTTAACACCGTTATGACCTCAGCGTCCCGCACCACGTGAGTCAACGGCTCTCCTTTGCAGAATGTCGTCAAAGCAAACAAAGGAGCAAAGGGATTTCAGCTACTGCCAACAATTCCAGTATGCAATGCAAGAATGGGCCACTATGCGGAATTTCAGCTAACAGGAAGAGTGTGGTGTCACCGCCAGACACCGCACTTGCTAGGTGGTAGCCTTTAAATCGGCCGCGGTCCATTAGTATACGCCGGACCCGCGTGTCACCACTGTCAGTGATTGCAGACCGAGCGCCGCCACACGGCAGGTCTAGAGAGACTTCCTAGCACTCGCCCCAGTTGTACAGCCGACTTTGCTAGCGATGCTACACTGACAAATACGCTCTCATTTGCCGAGACGATAGTTAGCATAGCCTTCAGCTACGTCATTTGCTACGACCTAGCAAGGCGCCATTACCAGTTAATATTGAAATTATAAAACATGTACCGTCAAGAGCGATGTTCTCCAATTACGGATTAAAGTTAAGTATTACGTCAACTACGTACATTATTTGCTACTATTAGTTCCCTTAACTGTTCCAGACCTCGCGTCAGCCTGCGTGAGCTTAAACGCGTGCATTTCGCCCTCCTCTAGCAACACGGTGTTGGCTCTTCTGCCAACACTTCATAGTGGACAGACGTTCTGATCACAGATTCACTTCAGACTTTCTACACTTTTAATAGTCAACTAGGACAACATACTTCACAAGCAGGAACGCGCACTACTTAGCCGAAAACAAGAAAATTGCAAGAGAAGTTTTACACGTCAGTGATATACCGGTGCGTCGCGATCACAAGCTGGCGGCTGTCATGTTGTTAGTGGTCAAGGTCCGTAATGATTGATTCACTGCCTCGAGTGCCGCTCATATTTTTTCTTTAATTTTCATTTTTTCAACACTAACGATTTTATTTCGTACATATTACATTTGAAATGACACGTGTCTTTGTACCAAATGTTATTGAATTTCCAATATTATTTGACTACTATAAATTTTATTGTAACAACGAATATTATGCTTCTTTTATATCTACATCCAAGTTAAAAATTTTATCAAACGCCTTCAAACTTGTTCATATTTGATTGACAACAAACGTGAAATAGTTTCTCGTGAAGACGCTATTATAGTATATTCAATCGTACATCGTCAACTTTCGGCACCCACATTTACGAAAATGTTGCATTACGCGTGGTTTCCATCCAAACTGTCGGAACGAAGATCAAGTTTTCAAGAAATCGACGAGCTTCGTTTTTTTCATAGGAATTCTGAAATTTCCCTTTGTATGGGGTGAAACTGCATTCATTCGATGTAGTCCAAGCTAATTCACCTGTCTTTTCATAATATTACCTTTCAGATTTAATATGTATGAAATTTTATGATTAGTGTTGAACAAAAGTAACAAAAAGAAAAATACAAGCAGGACTCAATCCAGCGCCTCGACCACATGACCGCCGCCAGCTCACCGACGTGTAAAATTTCTCTTGGGATTGTCTCAAATCACCTATGTAGTACGCCTTACTACTCCTACATTGTCCTGAAGGACTACTAAATGTGTACAAAGTTTGACCCTGTGATCCGAACGTTGTGGCCTCCCCTTGAGGGATTAGAAAACCTTGCCATTATGTCTTTCACTTTCCGTTGTTTCTTATTTAAAACGGAACCTTCTGAAGAGTGTACACCATTGTCTACGATGTTTACGGGCTACTTGTATTATCTAAGAACAAATACTGGCTAAAAGCAGTTTCTTTGAAGTGGGATCACGAAGAACTACAGGTAGAAGGATGGCAGATATAGATTTCCGAGACACTCGACTGAAGTTCACGATATTACACTAAGAACCTTACTGAAAGCCCGCTTTTGAACTATATCAATTTGTGAATGTTCCCATTTTCGCCAAAAAAACAAAAAAGAAAAGAAAAGAAAACTCTTCCACGTCAGTGACAGTACAGATAATTCTAATACTTATGCCATAACGACACAGTTTCTATACAATATCTTGAAATGTAATACTTCAGTACATGAAGTTTCTACGTGATCGGGTCAGAGACGTAACGTGGAAACACAGATTCTGTCAGAAGCGATATTAATCTAATTTTATCTGGATCTGTGCGGGGAGGGGTTGCCAAAATAGGGTGAAGGATATACGTACACTCCTTTTTTGATACTTATTCCCCACAAAATTAACAACGAATGAAAAGGCTTCAAAACAATATCGCTTGGTTCCTAAAAATCGTTTGTACGCAATTATGAGACAGTGATGTGTAAGAAAATACTGGCACAGCATAAATACTGCTGTAAGTCGACAATGTTCAAAAATACTTTTTTTTGTGGAGTCTACCACAATGCCCTCTACTGTGTCAATCTTTTCATCCAGGTGCAGTACTAACGCCTACCACTACGGCTGCCTCCAGTACTACAAAACTTATTCCCGATCTGTTGAAACAGGTTGTGAAATTTGGTTTCCGCATATCACATATTCCTTTTCACTACAAGGAAGCCTTCGATTTCTTATTTTATAAATGCATTTGAGTTTCAGTATCGTTCAGAAACACCACATCGCAGCCTACCCGATTACCTTACATTATGTTTATATACAAAAATAATAACTATAGTTCCTCAGACTGTCAGAGTATACATTTTTCTACATTAAGGACTAATTTCTAGTGTTCGCCCGATACAGGATGTTAGTGGTATAATTACAGATATTATGATCACTGGTACCTTCGTAAGTGTCCACTTCAATGTGTTAGTTGGTTTTTCGCTGTGTCTAACAGTCTTCCGGCAAAGACGTCACTTCATTTACTACCTGATGCTTTCTACACTATTGAAACTGTACCATTCAGTGAAATACAACCGTTTTGCGTGCATGTGTCCACACTGCAACATTTGACCTGCTGCCCAGGGGATGGTTTTGCTCTTGTCAGATTTACTTAAAAGTACTAATCAACCAAAAATTAATAATCTGCAAATGAAGTAAATACTGATTTAATGTTGTTCAGTAGACTGTCCTCATTTCCCAATAAGAATGTCTGCACAGATATCCCTAACACCCGTATATTGCCTTACAGATGTATTTTAGGTAGCCTGTTGATATGAAGTTTGGGGCTATAGCCAACATTTGGGATGCGTTTTGGAGGTTGAGAAGACATTGGTGTAAATAATAATAATAATTTTTGTAATTTCTGTTTTGATTCAGTCGAGACTGCATAGTTACTGGAGAGGAACGTACAGATGAATTCGGTACGTAGCGGACAGCACTCCTAGAGACTTTGCGAAACCACGTTGGAGCAGCTGTATCACATTACAGTTATATTCGAAGACAGAGACCCTATATGTGACACCTTGACCTGTGAATTCTGAATATAAAACTTTCAGTCGGTCCTTTATGTGACAGGTATAGCTTTTTGGCAGGAGGTTGAGAGTTACTTGCAAGCATAATCACTGTGCCTGTCATTGATATTGCTTGAAGGAAATGACTTATTCTCGACAGACAGTGACTGACTTCTGTATATATTTAATATTTTCTTAGACGAAATCATGCACTCATGTTCAAGAAAAACAAAACACCTTGAACGACTAGAGATCGAATGTTCATACTGACAGGACATGTTCTGCAGAAATGATTAGCATTTGAAACACATCGGCAAGTGGGTTCAAGGACAACATCGATATCGCGGCCCAACGCCACCTACCGGTAAAATGTGCCCGCTGTTCTCAGTGTCGCTATAAACCGAAGGTAAAGGATCAGTGTGACTTGAGTAGACGTGAAGGATGCCTCGCAGACGTATGCGTGAACCGTAACGTCAAATCAATAACTTTGAGAGAGGGCGCATTATTGGCATGAGAGAGTGTGATGCATCCATTTAGGAAACTGCTGCTCGTGTGGAACAAAGTATTTCGGATGTGAAATGAGTATTAGCAAAATGGTTCAAGGAAGGGCGTAAAGCACGACGAAATGGGTCAATTCGCATCACCCAGACCACTCCCCAAGAAAAATGGTTCATATGGCTCTCAGCACTATGGGACTTAACATATGAGGTCATTAGTTCCCTAGAACTTTGAACTACTTAAACCTAACTAACCTAAGGACATCACACACATCCATGCCCGAGGCTAGAGTCGAACCTGCGACCACAGCGGTCGCGCGGTTCTAGACTGTAGCGCCTAGAACTGTTCTGCCACTCCGGCCGGCCACTCCCCAAGGAGATCGACAATACAACCGAAAGGTATTCCTGGAGGGACCTGCGTCCTCCGCCGCTCTGGCGCGACAGTGGAACAATTTAACGTATCGTACACCATCCGGCGTGACAGACCGTCGTCGCTAATTACGTCATGGGTAACGTGCACATCATCCACTTCTCCGCCTACTTTTGACAAGTATGCAGAAACATACTACACGGCAGTGATGCGTGGAACGACATGAGTGGGAACAGGAATGGCATCAGATAGTGTTTTCGGACGAATCCGGGTTCTGTTTGTTTGAAAATGATTGCTGCGTTTTGGTTCGCCGCAGACAAGGGGAGTGGCGTCACAATGCCTGCGTACACTCAAAACATACAGCGTCAACTAAAGGCCTTATGGTGTCGAGTGCTATTGGGCACAACTACAAATCACCGTTTGTGCGTGTCCAGGGCACAGTGACCAGTGTGACATAAGTGAATGGCATGCTGCGACCTGTAGCCATCACTTTCTTCACAGACGCCATTTTTCAGAATGACAATGCACGGCCACATGGTGCTGCACGAAGACGTGCTTTCTTGGTGTCAAGGGATGTCAGCCTTTTTCCTTGGCTCACCCGGTCACCAGACTGAAATGACGGGTGCTGCGCTTTGACCCAAAGCCAATCGCCGCAAATTTACTGTGCAACCAGGTGAATACAACGTGGCTGGCTATATCACAAGACACCATTCGCGCCTTATACGTCTATGCCGTCACGCATGGAACCAGTTATCAGGGCCCATGGCGGACCCTGTGCCTACAAGGCAACAGGACACATCCTGAACTGGGGTGACTGAAATGTTCATCATCCCTGCAGAACATACTACTGTGCGTGTCCCGTGAATATGAACGTCCTATCTCCAGTCATTCAAAGTGTTCTTTTTTTCTGAACATGGGTGTATAAAAGTTTCATACTGATGAACAATAACGGCCACCACTGATCATCAGAATAACTGAGTCATCAGAATGAGCGGAAGGAATTATTTATTTCTGTGGCACCACAATTCAAAAGCTCCTCTTCTCTTATCGTCTGAAGTACAAGGCTACACAAGGTGCTACACCTTCAGAAAAGACTTCTAACACTTAATTTTATATTCGATGTTAACAAATTTCTCCTTCAAAAAAACACCTCTCTAGCCATTTCCAGTCTGCACCTTATCCCCTCTCTACGTCAGATACCACAAAGGACTTGGAAGAGCAGCTGAACATCAACTGACCGAGCGACTTGGCGCAGCGTTTAGCACAGTGGACTCGCACACGGGAGGACGGCCAACTGATTCAAGTTTTCCGTGATTTCCCTAGATCGCTTGAGGCAAATGCCGGAATGGCTCCTTTTAACGGGCATTGCCGATTCCCTTCACCATCTTTCCTTAATTCGAGCTTGTGCTCCGTCTATAATGACCTCGTTGTCGACGGGACATTAA
Organism: Schistocerca americana; assembly: GCF_021461395.2. NCBI lineage: Eukaryota > Metazoa > Arthropoda > Insecta > Orthoptera > Acrididae > Schistocerca > Schistocerca americana. The sequence continues at coordinate 166,062,460 of NC_060121.1, read as the reverse complement.
ACGCTAGTATCCACCTCCTCCTCTTGTGATCTCAGTGAAATACAATGTCATCAGCCGACCTCAATGATTTGAGTTTTTGTACCCATTCTTTAATTCTATTTCCATATTTTCCCTTCGTTTGTTTATAGAGGGAATAACATCAAGGAAGGGCAACAACCCAACCCCACCCCCTTCTCACGTAGTACTTCTTTGTCATGGCTTCGACTCTGGGAACCGCGTTGTGATTTCAGTGCAAGTTGTACATAAAGTTTTGCTTCCTGTATTTTAGCTGCAGCTTTGAGAATCTGGAACAGTGTATTCCAATTAAGTGTCGAAAGCTTCCTCTAAACCTCAATATCGTACAATATAGGTTTGCCTTGTTTCAACTTATCTTCTATGATATAGGGTTGGTGTTCTCTAAACCGTTCCATCATGTTTTCGGAAGCCAAAGCTATCATTTTCGGTGTCAACTGCTACTGGTTTTCTCATTCGTCTGTAAGTAAATCGCGTCATTATTTTGCAACTATGACTTTTTAAGCTGGTGCTTCATTAGTGTTCACATCCACAGTGTCTGCTTTCTTTGGAACTGGAATTATTACATTCTTGCTGAATCTGAGAGTGTTTCTCCTGTTTGATATATCTTGCTTACAAAGTGGAATACTTAAGTTGTGACTCTGCCATGGATCCCAGTAACTGTGAGATAATGTCGTCTAGATCTGAGGAATTGTTTTGACGTGGATCTTTCATCAGAGCTCTCCCAATTTCTCGCTATGTGACTCCCATCTCAGCTTTACTCCCTCCATATTTCAAGTTTTTTATTTATTTTTAAGAAAAAATACAGCCATGCTTCTCCTTTTTAAAACGATATCTTTGATCACAGATTTTCAGAGGTCATACACAGTTTTTTATTGTTAACTTCTTTAATGTTAGCAGACGTTATCGCTGAAGCCATAGCCGTAGTGTTTACTGCGTCCCTGATTTCTTCCTTCTTCGTCCCCTTCTGACTCAGCCCATTTCGAGTGGCAACTTCTGGTGATCTGGCGTGTCAGGCAAACGGCTGACATCCTGTGACATCAAGAAGGCCCGTGTTCATGCAGCAACATGCGGTTGTGCATTGTCTTAGTGAAAAGGGGCGTCGGTATGGCTACGTGTTGCTGGCTGTCATTCACTTTGGTCTGTTCACAGAGCCCTGGAAACACTTCACCAGTGATTTGTGTTTGTACCCAATAGCACGCCACACAATAAAGCCTTGTATTGGCGCTCTGTCTTGTGTGTATGCAGTAACAATGACGCGACTCACCATGTATGTGGCGAACCAAAATGCGGGCATCATTTTCATACAGTCAGAACCTGGATTCGTCTGATAACACTATCTGATGCCATTCCTGTACCCAGTTATGTTGTTCTATCCACCATTGCCGTCTAATATGTTTCTGCACATTCGTCAAAGGTAGACAGAGAAGTGGACGATGCGCACGTAACCCATTCCGAAATAAACGGCGGCCTTCCGCCAACCCTTATAGTGTACGATATGTTACTTTTCACGGAACTACTACCGTGGACACCTTACTTTCAAGTAAGACTGACCATGTATTATTCTTAAAAACGCTCCGTGAAAGTTGTGAGATTAATTGGTGTAACTATGGATCGTAAAGAATGATTAAATATTTCAACAGGTTAACATATTTAAGAGATTAACATTGAAAGTCCACAGGATATTGCAAGCGCTGCACGTAAGCCACTGCAAATGTGAAACGCTTATACATTTATAACCGGCGTAACCTCCATAATGTTGAATGCAAGCTCGCAAGCGTGCATGAATTATGTTGTGAAGGTGCGGATGTCAGATTCTGGAAAGAAGTTCCGTGCCTGTTGCACTTGGTCGGTCAATACAGGGACGCTCCAGCTGCGGTCCGATGATGTCCCATACCTCCTCCATTGGAGACAGCTATGGTGATAGAGCAGGGAAAGGCAACATGTCGACACTCTGTAGAGCATGTTTGGTTACAGTGGCGGTATGTGGGTGAGTGTTATCCTGCTGGAAAACATTCCCTGGAATGCTGTTCATCAACGGCAGCACAACAGGTCGAATCACCAGAATGACATACAAATTTGCAGCCAGGGTGCGGGGGATAACCAAGAGAGTGCTCCTGCTCTCGTACGAAATAACACCCCGTACCATAACTGCAGATACTGGTCCATGTATTTAGCAAGCAGACAGGTAGGTTACATTCCCTTAACTGGCCTCCTTTTAACCAACACATGGCAATCACTGGCACCGAGGGAGAACAAGCTGCATCACAAAATACAACAGACTACAACACTGTCCTGCAGTGAGCTCTCATTTACACTACTGAAGTCACAGATAGCGTTGGACGGGGTCAGCAAACACGCTACAGGGCGTATGCCTCGGAGCTGTCGTTGAACTAACCTGTTTGTAACAGTTAATTGAGTCACTGTGGTGCCAGCTGCTGCTCAGATTGCTGCTGCAAATGCAGTACGATGCGGCATAGCCATTCGCCGTACACGATGGTCTTAGCTCTCGGTATAGTCATGTGACCGTCTGGAGCCCGGTCTTCTCGCGACCGTACATGCTAATGAACACCGCTGCCGGCAATCATGTACAGTGGATACATTTCTGCCAAGTTTTTCTGCTGTATCGCAGAAGGAACATTCAGCTTCTAGTAGCCCTATAACACGACCTCACTGAAACACAGTGAGATGTTCTTAATGGCGTCTGTCGCCTTAAAGATATTCCTGACTAACATCAGCTCACCTCGTCTTCTCTCAAAGGTAACTAACGCCCACGGTCGTTGCAGTGTGTAATTAAAGCAAACCAGATTCGCATCTCATAGTGGGTTCTACTTGCTCCATTCTTCTGCGACTGGTGCGAAATTTTAATTTACCTTATTTTTCATATGTAGAAACACGCCTACCAACTTTCGTTTATGTTGTACAACTTCTTCTTAGCGTTGTGATATTTCGCCGCCAGTGTAGCTTCGACCATACGCAGAGTTTAGAAAGAGACTAATCGATGATATTGGCTATCATGCTATTACAGAAGACCATTATTTGTTACCAGAGAGATACTATATGTTTGTACAAACAACTCAAACATTTGTAGCAGATGAATGCAAGGTAAAACGTACACCAGCATAGTTGATCATACTTTACAAGCAGATTTGTATAAAAAATAACTCTTTATGAAGAAATAAAACTGGCCCTCTCAGCATCAACGTGTTGCTGTATGCAAGAAGTTATATACGATGTGGACACATTAAAAATAAATAAAATTTCCATAGCACACCATTTTGTAATGATTTGTGCCTACCCATCTTCTATTAACAGAACGATTTTTATGTCGACAAGGTAAACATTACAGTACGTTGACACTACTCCCTATACTGGCTGTAATTGAAGTTGGCATGGTAGAAAGAAGACTAACCTCCACGTCGAATAAAGTTTTTGTAAGCGATATATTCCATTATACTTTGGTTGCTTGTAGCTAAAATTCTCTGTTGTAACAACTGCGTCGAAATATTTTGCAGTTTCATGGTTCTCTGCTTTTTATACGGAAAAAATAACAAAAGTTTTAATGAGCCTCTTTCCATAAGCTCCATGTTTATAAGCTAGCACCTTTTACAGGTGATTCAGAGAGATAACAAGAAAATAACCGAGAGTAATGACGACACAGTTACGAAATACACGAAGGGGTGTCTGAAGTAACACATAATCAGTAAGAAATTTGTAACCAGCGGAAATAATTGGTCACTGAGAAAGTTGTAAAACTGACATCGGATAAAGATAAGGAAGCTGACTACTATCTATCATTATTAAGTCATCGAATGTATCGAAGTACAAATAAAAATGAATAAATGGTTTTGAACAGTGATTTATTTTCAAAGAATTTTCTTGTGAATTTATTCTACTTACTAGCGATTCATCAAGAACATTAACATATTTAATCACGCTATGTGAGCGTGGAAGTAGTTGCCAGAGAGTAACTGACGAAATCATAAGCAAATTCTTTTTTAACAAATGGTAATTTATTCACTTTAATGGTGCCTAAAGCATTTTTCAAAAGAAATAGTTTTAAAATTATAAGCAGAAAGCACCCTCTAAGTATCAAGTTACAATTTATTCAGAGGCAGAAAGAAACAAATTTTTGACTGTATGAGTTTTCGGGCTGAGAACCTTGCCGCTCCCTTTTGACATGGCCGTTGTTACGACCGCTCACAACAACCTCTGAAAGACTATACTGGTACAAATCTGCACCACACCAGATTACTTTAAACTAAAAGTTTTAATAATTCACACAAGCACACAAACTATGCACCCCATAAGAGTGATGGAAATGGTACAAACACTAAAATTAAAATATTAACTTTGCCACCAAAGGTGCAACTTGATTTTAACTTCTAAGAAAAGTCTTACGGTGGAAAGGTGGCAACTTTATATACTAAAATGACCATTTAAGTAATGGCCCATGAAGTTCCATCTAATATAAAATTATACAACATTGGCCAAAGTAGTTAACATGCTCTACAGTACACAGATACCGCCTCTCAAGATGATAGGCAAGATCAAAAAATATTTCAGGAATTAGGCCGTTACACTCCAAGCAATAAATTCGTTAACACATCGAATCCGACAAACATGACAGAGGCAGCTACTAACGTACGGCAGACTGATAGGGAGATTACCGAATAACCCGAACCGCAGGTTGCTCTTACCCGCCCCTACTCCACAACGTAAAAACGGACCACCCAATTCGTAAATAGCCACCTTCCCGCTGGTGGGCAAACGGAGAAGAATAGTGGGGCGACCTTAAAAGAAAGCGGCTGGTGATCTCACCAACAAAACAAGTAGAATTTAACAAGTAAATGAAACAACATATCACCAATCACTTAACTTCTAATAAACTGCGATTTCTGGAGAAGACCTAGCACAGCACCCCCAAATCGCTCTCCCGAACCGTCCGCTACCAGCCGCTTCAACGGACACAGGAAGGCACGCCGATCTCCCGTCTCACGACGTCGCAGCTCGCACAGGCCACACCGATGAAGTGGGTTGACTCCTGTTGCTCTCGTGTCGACCGCGAAGCCACTATCCCTCGCTATACGGCTCGCCCCACTGGACTCACGTAGCGACCTCACATGCGCCGACGCTCAAGACGGACAAGTCATCTTGTGTCTCAGTGCGCGACCGACCGACCGATCGATCCAACCGCCAATGACCATTGCCTGAGCAAACTCGAGGAGACTGGCGGCCTAACGCGCAGACTCAGATGCAGGAACGAAGCCCCGACCGGGCGACCATTCGCTGAGATCTCTTACTGGCGGAGTGGCAAGACTCTCATTTTGCCGGCTTTAAAGGTTGATCCGAACGACAGAAATACTAGCACTCCGAACGACAGGGAAACACTAACTGCCTACCAAATGCGGACGAGAGACTAGCAAGCTGGGGACGAGAGACTGATCCAGACTGACCCAGACTCACCCCCTGGCGAGCTCACAGTGCCCCTTAAATGCACGTGAACAGCAAGCTTTCCCCTTTCCCACTAGAGGGAGACACCAAAGCTACGACTGCCACAGCAGCGCCACCGCCAGAAACGGAGGGCGACTGCTTCACACTACGCGCTGCGCCGCGCTCTTCAAAACAGCAATATTTACCACGGCTCAGATTTCTTTTAGTGACAAGAAAATTCCCAAAAATTCTCACTAGCTTGATATGTGCTTCGCCTAAGTAATATGTTTCCTTACGCAAAAATGGGTACGTTCCTACTTTCTATGAGCTTGTTAATGTACAGTGTTGGTTTAGGTACAAATAATTAAGAGCGGGCACAAGTAATCTTCTGCACCCGAGGATTGTCTTTTCATTGATCAAAACTGGTAGTTCCCACCAAGTAACATACAGCTACGTATTGTTCCAAACCATAGTTCTTCAAAAATATTTGCAAGATTCTGGTGCAATTTGGTATCGCATAGTACTACAGTAGTTTGATTGATTGATACGCGTCACAGACGACGTGGGAAACTCTAAATGTGACTGATGATCCCGTAGTTTGGTCCCTTAACTGCACAATCCAACAGACCAAACCAGACTATAATACGTAAACAAGGGAACTTCAGTTAACATTACTGCTGGAAACACTTCCCAACCCACAACAAACACTGAATAACCAATTCCACAGACCGAAAAGTGGGAGAGGGGCTCGTGTAATTGGTCAATACAAACCATTGAGAAATGCACGGAAGTATGATTTTCAACAAATACTTATGTTTTTTAAATGGAAACCTGTTATTTTCAGCACAATTAAAAATAGAAACAAGTACTTAATCAATGCCATTTATTACATTGTAAAATGTTAAGTACATCCGGACTAATTTGTAACAAAGTTGAGGCTTGAAACCTCAGACGTTCAGTCGCGTGTTGTAACAAACAAGATCTGTAAGGGTAAGTTTACGAAGGCTACGATGTTTACGAGTTTGGCTGTCTCAGTGTCTCCATGTAGCGCTTGCTCAATTAGTCCTTGTACTCAGAATAACTTTAGTACACTGTGTTACCGGACGTCTGTGATAGTGTACTGTACACATGTAAGAATAGAAGTGCGTACAGTATGAACGTCAGAAGGTCGCAAGTACAATAGTGTGTACAGTGTTGTAAGAATGGTGAAAATGGTTTATTCTAGCTCTGAAAAGGCAGAGATGATAGTCATCTACTGCGAGTGTACACTAAATGCAGTGAGTGTAGACAGAATGCAGCTAAAGCCTGCAGGTTGTATGCAGAAAGGCACCCCGAGAGAGATCACCCAACGCGCCGCACATTTGGAAACATCCACAAACAATTGTATGCAACAGGTATGGTCGTAACACGCAAACGGGTCCGTAACAAACCCATCACAGGAGAAGCAGGTGCCGTTGGTGTGTTAGATGCTGTTATCGTGACATTGCTACAGGCAGTGCAATGAGCCAAAGTAGTGTAAAGCACATACTTCACCCGTATCATGTGTTGCTGCATCGGCAATTACATGGAGATGACTTTAATAATGAAGTGAATTTCTGTCAGTGGGCATTAACAGAGAATGCGTTGCAGTTCTACCTGTTTACCGATGAAGCCCGTTTCACAAACCACGGTGCAGTGAATTTACGAAACATGCATTACTGGTCCGTGGACAATCATCGCTGGATTCGACAGGTAGAGCGATGGCGACCATGGAATGTAAATGTATGGTGCGGAGTAATTGGCGACCGTCTTATCGGTCCTTACTCCATTGAAGGCAACCAAACAGCTGAAAAATACATCGAGTTTCTACAAAATGATTTACAAAAATTGCTAGAAAATCTCCTGCTGGTAATGCGTAGTTGTATGTGGTATCAACATGATGGTGCTCCCGCAGGTTCTGCAATAAACATTAGGCTAACACTTGACAGAATGTTCGACGAGCGGATGCATAAATTGGCCAGCCCGTTCCCCTAATCTTATACCTTTAGACTTCTTTCTGTGGGGTACGTTAAAGGAGAACGTGTACCGTGATGTACCTACAACCCCTGAAGGTATGAAACATCGTATTGAGGCAGCCTGTGGAAACATTACAGCAGATGTACTGCGTCGTGTAAGATATTCATTACGCGGTTGATTGCAAATGTGCGCAGCAAATGATGGCAACACTTTGAACATTTATTGGCCTGAAATGTTAGGACACACTCCTTTACGTTCTATAACTGAAAACGAAAGGCAAATTCATAAGTTTAGCTACATTCTCAAGTTCATGTACATTTTCCTCTAACATCAGTGCAGTACAGTATTCTTCAGAGAAAAACACTGATAAAAATGTTAGCATGTGAACGTAACGTGCTGTTCATGTCTCTTCTGTACTACGTTACATCACTGTTCCTTTTGTATCCCTAATTAATTCAGTTCTTTCCGACAGACACGATTGAACCGCTGGGGAAATACTCAAGCGTCAACTTTACGTTACAAATTACTGTGGATGCAATTAACATTTTACAATGTAAGAAACGGCATTGATTAATTATCCTTTTCTATTTTCAGTTGTGCTAAAAATAGTAAAAGGTTTCAATTTAAGAAAAACGTAAGTATGTGCTGAAAATCACTCTTACGTGCATTTCTCAATGGCTTGTATTAACCAATTACATCAGCTCCTCTCCTCATTTTCGGTCTGCGGAATTAGTTATTCAGTGTTTGTTGTGGTTTGCGAGGTGTTTCTAGTGGTGACGTTAGATGCACCCTACATACTGAAGTGACAAAAGTCATGGCATAACTCCTAATATCGTGTCGGACTGTCATTCTCCTGGTGTAGTGCAGAAAATCATCGTGAGATGGACTCAACAATTCACTGGAAGCCCCTTCAGGTATACTGAGCGACGTTGCCTCTATTCCTGCCGATAATTGCGAAAGTATTGCCGTTGCAGGATTTTGTTCACTAACCGGCAATAAGATTATTTCTCACAAATATTCGATGAGCTTCAATGTCGAACGATCTGTGTGGCCAAATCATTCGCTCGAACTGTCCAGAATGTTCTTCAAGCCAATCGTGAACACCTGTGACTCGGTGACATGATGCATTGTCTTCTACAAAAATGCCATCTTTGTTCGTTCAAGAAGTTCATGAATGACTCCAAATGGTCTCTAAGCAGCCGAACGTAAGCATATCCGGTCGTTAAAGGGATCAATTGGACCAGAGGACTCAGTGCATTCCACGTAAACACAGCTCATACCATTAGGGAACATCCACCACCAGCTTGCACGGCGCCTTGATGACAACTTGGGTCCATGCCTTCGTGACGTATGCGCCACACCCGAACCCTACTATCAGCTGTTACCAACTGAAATCTGGAATCATCTCACCATCCACGGTTTAACAGTCGTCTATGGTCCAAAAGCTATGGCCACGAGCCCAAGAGGTGCGTTGCAGGCGATGGCGTTCTGTTAACAAAGGCATTCGCGTCGGTCGTCTGCTGCCATGGCCCATTAAAGCCGAATCTCACCGCACTCTCCTAACGGATACGTTCATCGTACGTCCCACTTTGGTTTCTGCGGTTACTTCACGCAGCGTTGCTTCCCTGTTAGTACTGACAACTCTACGTAAACGCCGCTGTTCTCGGTTGTTAAGTGAAGTCCTTCGGCCACTGCTTCCTCCGTAGTGTGATTTAATGACTAAAATTTGGTACTCTTGGCACGCCCTTGAGACCTTGGATCGCAGAGTATTGAACTCCCTAAGGATTTCCCATGAGTCTAGCTGTGTTATAACTGACAATTCGAACGTTTTTACAAGAACTTTTATTGACGTAAATCTACATGGAAATGACTGAATAACAACGAAAAGTCACCATCACAAAGTCAGTAACAATTTCGTACTAGAGGCAACAAAAGATAACCTCTAAGTTTCCCACAAGAGTCAGTTGTAATACACATACACTTAATTCCAAGTCCTATTCCGATGTCGAAGACGTAGTCTTCCGTGGAGACGTCCTTGATGTCGGTACTCGGCGTGAATTGACGTCCGATGCTGGTTCTAGCCCTTAAATTGTATTGGCCAACCAATCAGATGTTGGTGTAGAAATACTTCCTGCAGGCCATCGTGAACTCCCTCTGCAGGAAGTAGTACGCAGAATGTCTGTTTCCAAAACAGCCGATGTTTACCAATGCTTACGCCTTTGGGCATAGACAACCTCGGTCCGGTGTCGTGTTAGATGTGTTGCCGGCCCGCAGGGGCTACCTTGGCGACGGCATAACAAGCTGCAACTACCATTCCGCGTTCAAAGTTTGTTTATTCCCGTCTTGAGACCATTATCACATCGGCAAACTTTTCACATGTATCACCTGAGTACAAATTACAGCTCCGCCAATGCACTGCACTTTTATACCTTGTGTACGTGGTACTACCGCCGACTATGAGTAGACTAACCAATGACTTCTGTCATATCAGTGTAATTTACCCACCACACTTCTCTCCTTCCAGCAACTCATTACGTGTGGCTTTCAATAAGTAATGTAACATATTTTTTTCTGAAAGCGCATTGGTTTTATTGAGGATACCAATACACTATATTATTCCTCACACTTTGTGCTACAAAACCCTATTTTTGAACAATGCGATGGCCTTATGCCTTCTTACTGGGAGAGCCTGTACGCCGATGGTTACGTCTCTACTGGACAACGTCGGTGCCAACGTCTTGCTACATCAATAACCTCCAACTCATTTACATATCGAATCCTTCATTGGGCCAAACAGATTGAAGTTAGAAGGTGCGATATCTGGGGTGTAAGGTGAATGAGGAAGAACAGTCCAGTGAAATTTTGTGAGCTCCTTGGGATACACAGACCTGTCAGAGACCCTGCATTGTCATGGGGAAGGAGAAGATCGTTTACATTTTCGTTTCGACGCGACATCGAACGGGTTTGTGCGGCTGTGTTGTGATAATGACACACGCCTTGCCCCACCGCATTTTTGTTCACTACCAGGTGCCCGTAGACATTGTAAAACTGCCTATGAATATCTGCGATGCTCTGGTTTTGCGCCAAAAGACACTCAATTACAGCTCTCTTCTTGGAGCGCAACTCCGTTACAGACACCAAGGGTACTTATAGGGCCGTCACCTATCGAAAATCTGTAAAACTATAGGAACGCAAGCGGAAATATTCTGCGATGTCCCACAGAAAATTCCGCATCTTTTCAACCGAAACTGGCCAAGAACAAAATGTGCTGCATTACTTATTGAACGCTCGCCCCACTCTCCCCCCTCTTCTTTGCTATTCCTAGGGGCCTCAAGGTGAGTCCTAAGAATATAGGTCTACTTGTAACCAAGTGGTGTCATAAATTTCTCTTCTCTGTAAATGATTCAGTGTCTTTATACTATATTTAACAAGTAAATAACAACTGTGGCCTTCACTGTCATACCACAGAAACAATTAAAGAGCTGCAGTATATTCTGTTTAATACATTATTATTACGTGGCTTTTAGCTGAATTTTTAACATTCAGTGTCTGAATTCTCCACCAGTAGTACGATAAAAATTGTAATTATTTGTTGTTTTCTTGTTACATACATAATTTATTTACCGCAAGCTTTCGACATCTTCAGCCTCAGGAGTGTCTAATTACTTCATTGCTGATGTGATAAACTGGGCATTGATCCACCTTTCGAAGTCGGCATTTGGATTTATTCTCCTTCGTCTGGAATTAAATGTAAGATTATTGCTCTATAATTTACAGACAGAACCTACATGCTACCTTGCTGCGTGTTTTATAAATATATGAGGCGTTTGCAGTTATCTCTATTTTTTAAAAAGAAAAGTATGCAAATTCTTATTCGGAAATCAATGTGTTAATATTCATTGCCTTGCCCAACAAAAATAAATTTTTCCTTTAAGTTTTGACTAACGGTTTCATGACCATGCAACCAACTACGATTTGCATGTATTAAAACAGCTATTACTTCTGGCTGTTATCTATGAACAAAATTTACTCCTATCAGAGTAGGTATTATTTTTATAACATTGTATACACACTACGCATACCTGCGTACAAACATTTAGTTATAACAAACTGTGTGTGTGTGTGTGTGTGTGTGTGTGTGTGTGTATGTCTTCGTTCCACGTCTCCTCCTAAACCACTGGACCAATTTCAACTAAACGTGGTACACATATCTCTTACTGGCAGGCAAAAATCACTGTGGGAGTAAGAACCACTTACCTATCGCAGTTCAGGATATTTGACGTTATAATAAATGAGATTCGTGAAAATCTGACGCATCATGCATGACGTTTAAATGAATTACTTCTGTGCTACTAACTGTATTTGAAACCTGGTAATTACGGAAAGCAGAATTGGGTTACGAATGCGGACAGGGCCCGAATAAATCACTATTGGTTTGCTTTGCAATTTCACTCATTTATTTTCAGAAATAATTTTATAAAACAAGCCAATGAGGTCGCAATCAGAATATTAAGGCACGTAACCACAATCATGGCTGAAGGCTTTCAACGCCGTAATGGTAATTAAAGAAAATTAAACTAACATATTGGCATAACAAAAGTTAATTAAAAAAACGAACAACAGATCACCAAACAGGTGAGACAAATGATGGTAACTTAATAATACAATAATAAAATGTTGCATTCGATGACAAGATGGTAACTCGGACTAGTGGCAGTCTAAGGAGCAACTAACGATAATCTTGGTAAGGCTGCCTGACATCCAACAACAAATGCAAGATGTAAAATTACGCCAAAGCCGGAACCGAACATCTGGGCTCGGCCTGCAGAATACTGTGCTTAGAGCGCCTGGAACAAGAAGAAATGACTACAACTATGGTAGAAGAACGCCACCCAACGTTCAATCAAGAAGTTGTCAAACATGCACGCCTCACCGGACAGCGGCGGCAAGGCGAGGAGATGTACAATGCCGTTACATGCACTGACCCCCAGGGCAGGTAACTAGGGCATAAACGGCCACAAGACCGCTGGTTGAACTTAACAATGTAAGAAACTGAAGATAGTAAAAAGAAATTAGTAGCTCCAGGAAGGCTAATCAGATCCGCCTTTCCCAGGTACTCCACTCGCTGCTTTTCGCCTCGGCGACACTACGAGCAGCAACACGAGCCCAAGTCACTGGAGAATCGAGAGATTTCACAGTGGTGAATATTTTTCTACGCGAATTGCAATACACTCAACTTAAACATGCAGGATCCGGTTTGGACGAGGTCGTGCACCCTCATGACCACTGCCCTTCGATCCAGCAGTCCATACACGCTCCCAGCCGTCCCGGCGTGTTGTCCCTCGGCCCGGACCTTGCTGCTCCTGCATCTCCAACCGAACTAACAACTCATACCACACGGAAACACCACAACGTTGCCCCACAGATAGTACCACCTTTACAAGATATTGATAACCGCCGCTGCTGCCATTAGCGGACGGACAACGCTTGCAAATGGAGTGGCGCCAATGGACACAAGAAGACGACAACCGTAACTATTACTAAAATGTAGACTTTCACGGCCGGAAATATCATGTCCATTATAATTATCCGGGCTGTTATGCCGCGGTCGGTTGATGAATTCCCAACGTTTCGTCTCCGACTGCGGGAGACATCTTCAAGGGTGGTACACATCTTTAACACCGGCATCCATATACCGTTTAATTTGACGCCCTCCTCCTCTCGGTTGAAATTATTTGGGTGTTTAGCGATTTCGATTGCCTCCCTGTAGAGCCTTTCGTAATATCCGCTTGTGGCCGCTAGTACTTGCGTCTCCTCGAAACGAATATTGTGGTTCCCTGGCTGGAAAGCATGCTCCGCAAGAGCTGATCATTCCGTTTCTCCTCTTCTACAATTTCCCTTGTGCTCTTCCAAACGTTTAGAAATAGTTCTTTTGGTGGTACCACCCGTCCACTACTGGGTGATGGCAACGGTGATCGACGGCGACGGACAGCGGCCAATTGCACTCACGTTTCCAAAACACGTGACGTCACGCCGCGGCGCGGGAGCGCGCGGATACGGAATTTAGCGGCAGTCAGTAGCGAGCCGGTGGGTGTGTTGGACCTTCCATCGAGCTACGGACCCCCTTGAAGATGTCTCCCGCAGTCGGAGACGAAACGTTGGGAATCATCACAGAATTCATCAACCGACCACGGCATAACAGCCCGGATAATTATCATGGACAACCGTAACTATACCAACTAAACGATGCCAACCGAGAAACGGCACCGACGCGAGCCGCAGCACGGATCAGTATTCACAATAAATTTCGCAGGCAGTGCCCACATATTTCGCTAAATGCACCTACAAAATTATATCATGCTACAACACATGGTTCAGGAGACACGAAGTGATAAACGCTGAGGTGCGTGAAGAACTGCCGCATCATGCATGACATTTAAACGTAATATTTCTCTACTACTTACTACATTCGAAGTATATTTCGCTGACAGTATGCAAATATGTCTTTCATTCTACCTACACAAATATATCATTTTACGACAAGTAGTTCTAGAGATATGACGTCCTAAATACTGAGACACGTGAAAAAATGCCTCATCATGCACGAATTTTGAATAGAATTATTCTTTACTGCTAAGACACTGCTATAGTGGAGTTAACCTGGGTAAATTCTTGACACCTGGCAGCGTTTCTGACAGCTTTCGACTGCGAAGCGCTAACGACTGTGGGCGAAAACGATAGCTGTCTATAGAGCTAGGAACAAGCGTTACCATAGAAACGTTTACAAAATCGCATTGTAACATGCGAAGCAGCTGCGCCCAGCATAAAGAAACTCTCCGAGATCATGTTTCTTCATTTGGGTACTGTACTTATACATTTTTCTCATTATGCGTATTATTTGTAGGGCTGTTTCATAGTTTTGGAGGCGTTTTCACGAATACATGGAAATGAACTTTTTTCGATATCTCGCTACAACCACAATTCGTATTTTGGATTGGTTTCTAAAGTACATTGGTCAAATGTGTATCCAAGCAATGCTGGGGTTCTCAGCTAGAGTTTGAATAAAATTGCCTTGGGAATGTTTGTTTATCCTACACCTTGGTCGAGGTCCCAAATGCGCACTTGGTTGGTGGCGATCGACCCGGGGGTTAGCTAGTTCGAATCCTGCTGTTGGAACGTGTTTTCACTACCAGTGTTTGGCCGGCAAAGGGAGGCGTTAAGTTCCTGATTACCAGACTCAGTCGACATACTGGTTTAAATAGTAACCATCTTCACAGTGTCTCATGAAGTGAGAGCACGTGACTCTTTTGATGGTGACGTAAAGCTTGGCGGCCTCCTTGGTGCTATTAGCGAGGTGTAGGCCATGTCCCGAAACTGAGTTTCACTCTCTCCCTTCTCTCACCATCATGCAAACAAACAAACACGCGCACGCATACACACACACAAAGATTCTTTGCTTCATACACAAACAAGTTTTTCAAAACACATACTGTAACGCTGTATCACGTTTCCTTTTATCCTTGGGTTTCTTCTCCAATTATCGTCCCGCTTGATACACACCGTCCTTTAAAGTCTTTAGATGGTATGGAGTTCCTGAAGCCGCAACTTGTTCAGCCAGTAGCTAGACCTGTCCGTTGCCGCGGATCCTGCTGTGGCCTTTGACCCAGAATAACATTTCTTTCACCGATGTTGTACTTTACTATCTTGTGGTATAACTTCATAAAGGACTGGGTTGCTGTGTCGATTTTGAAAGATCGTGACTGCTGATCTAGATGACTTTGGCTTCAATGGAGATTCTTGTGTACTTAACTGTTTCTAAATTGGCAGCTAGCGCTGCATTCATATTAGGCATTTCCACAGGCAATTTCTGCCGTTCCCAAGATTCTTTTTCAAGTGTGTAAATGCACATCTGGTGCCATTTGTATTCTAGATCCTATCCGAACATATTATGTTCACCTCCGTTGTGCGTCAATTATTGTATCGATATGCTCTCATGGATTACCGCAGGTAACATTATTTGCTTGAGGTTTATATGACAACACTATCGTAAAACAATAGAGTTGCACGGCGCATCACGCAAAGCTGGGGCTCTTCTGTTTCAAAGCAATCTATAACACATATCAGCCCTTGTTTGTTGATTCAATATCGCGCGGTGAAATGGTCTATCCGCAGTTCCCGGATCTATTGCATAACGAACGATCTCGTAAACAGCTATAAATAACGCTGTCGGAGGTGCATTATAGCTTCTAATATCTCTAATGACTAACAGAAGAAAGCCTCCTATACTGTCGCATTAAGTAAAAAACTAAATTCACATCCGTATCAACAAATAAGCTATAATCATGGCGATACATTAAGGTGTGTTCCATCTTTTTGTCATAGAGCCAGCACCCAGCATTATGCTAACAATAATGATGTATCTTCCTGAAACCATCTGAAGGTAAACCTGAAAAGGTTCGGAAACTGGTTCATGGAATAAAATATAATTATTCAAAAAAGTGACTGATTTCAGTTTTGTATAACTTATGTACATTGAATATACAGTCACGGTTCTAATATATCCGTATGGATAGGCATAGCTCTTATCCTTTCTTTATACCCACCCCCTCTCCCTCTCTCTCTCTCTCTCTCTCTCTCTTTCTCTCTCTCTCTCTCTCTCTCTCTCTCTACTTCTGTAACTCTCTCTCTCCTTATCCCTCTCCCTCTCTCTTCCCTGTCTGATTTTCAAACGTGTATGCGATCGCGTTGATTACCTATCATTTTCATATTGTTTTCGAGTTTGTTTAGTCTGTTTTATTCTAGCATCGTTGTCGTTAATTATTAGGGGTGTTCAGTAATCAACGCAACATTTTTTTCTGAAAGCATTGTATTCCTTACTCTTCTGACTACAAAACCCTGTTTTTCAACATAATCTCGACGGCTTTATGCCAAGTAACTGGAAGGGCCTTGTGCCCACATGGTAGCACACTATTGGTCGACGTCGGGGCCAGCGCCTTTCTGCATCAGTACCCGCTCTATCATCAATTTACTGTTCCTGCGGAGAGCATCCTTTATTGGGCCAAACACATGGAAGTCGGAAGGCAAGGAGACCACATGGCCAACACCTTTGAATACCTCAACAAGTGGACGAATGTGTCAGCACTTTCGACAGAGACATCCAGTTGTGCAGCGAATTCTTGACTGTGATCCATTGGTCACCTCGAATGAGAGTATCCGCACGTTCTGACGTTGCAGGAATCACGGCTGTGTGTGATTAGCTGGCACACGGGAGATCCGGCAGGTTTTCGCGAATATTCAGCGGTATCCCACAACAATTTCTCACTTTTTTATACGTCATTGGCCGTGAAATAAATATGTTACGTTACTTATTGAACGCCCCTCGTAAATAGGAACTCAAGGCTTTGATGTTAATCTTGGAAGTAATTCTGAGTCGGTGAAGCCTTCGACATGTTAGGAGCTACAAAGAAAATGATAGTACACGGGTCATAGTTTCAGCAAAGATAATGTACGAACTACTCATCCTAGAAGAAGGTATTAAATATGGCGACTACAATATTCAATAAAATCCTAGCTTTCATATGCCTCCTCCTCCACCTCCCTCTCCCCCCCTCCCTGGCACACACACAAAGTCATGAAGCATTATCTCAGGGGAGCCAAGAGGCCACACAACTGTGCCTTCCGATCCAACGCCAGGGTTGTGTTCATCGAGTACCTCAGCAGTTGCACATAAAAGTGTACAGGTGCTCTGATTAGTTGCGTGCACAACTGACGATTCATGTTAAGTGGTACATCCTCCAGAAGTTCACTCCATTCAAACATAGTGTCAGGATGTACGGTCCGATCAGGTAAAAACTCACAGTACTGCCTATGCATTTGCTTCATATCACTGTTGATTGTGGTTACGCCAATTAAAAAATCCACTTCTGGCGAACTTTTTCTCATGCCTGAACAACACGTTGCTTCAAGATCTGGGCTCATTCTCACAACCCTGGACAATCCAATCCCAAAGCTGAATCCTTCTCAGAAACCATCCACACCCAAATCCTGAACTCGCTGGTGATGATAGGTATGGAAATGTTACTCATGCAGACGCCTCACACTCTACATTCAGACGTAACGTCGGCACGAACGATGGCACTATTTTCTCACATGTGCAAGTAACTGTGTACCGGGCCGGCCGGAGTGGCCGAGCGGTTCTAGGCACTTCAGTCTGGAGCCGAGCGACTGCTGCGGTCGCAGGTTCGAATCCTGCCTCGGGCGTGGATGTGTGTGATGTCCTTAGGTTAGTTAGGTTTAAGTAGTTCTAGGTTCTAGGGGACTGATGACCTCAGATGTTAAGTCCCATAGTGCTCAGAGCCATTTTGAACTGCCTATCGGCTGTTCGACTACTCACCGCGTCGTAGGTGAACGGTTTGAAAGGCTCGAGACTATGACTGACATATGTTCGGATACAGAGCACAATAAACGTGTAGGGATTCGTCTCCATTCCCACCGAGAGTGCCACGTACGGAATGCATATCTCGCAGTTATGCAGAAGTGTGCCGTTCCAGTTCGACAAGTACTGTAACTATCACCAACACTGCAGACACCTTCAGCAATGCAGCGGTGTACACTACCAGCGGCAGCGGCACTACAATACAAACAACACACTTGTCTCAAAGCACCTGAATGAAAAGCAGATGTACGTACACGTCAAGTGACACCACCTGAAAACGAAACAGAGGAAGAGAGAGAGAGAGAGAGAGAGAGAGAGAGAAAGAAAGAGAGAGAGACGGAACTACTCCTTCAAAAATACGTGTTTTCTGATTCTGTCACACAAAACGCAGATCCGTCTCTTACCTAGTGAAACCTTAAGTGGTAACCATGGGATTTGATAGTTCTCGACTTCGGAAAATCATTTGATTCAATACTACATTGGAGCCTACGGCATAAAATATGGTCGTATTGAATCTGTAAGTAGTTTTCTGTATTGTAAACTTTTTTTGCAAGCAATAAGCAGCAGGATGGAGCGTGATTCATAAGCACATAAATTTCATTAGTGTGGAGTGGGAGAGTGATGGAATATTTGACATCGCAGGCATGGTGTGAAACAAGCAATACGTATGACAACGTATGTGCTAAGAAAATTGTGAGAAGAGATATTCATAGAGGTACTTATTTGTCAGCTCTCGTTCGCGTTTTGAACTTGAATTTGGACTCTCCTAACTGTATTATAGTTTCGTACGGAAAAATGAAACGAGCCTTCAGTGCTATTTACGGTATACTTCAGTTCCCGTCTAAATCGCTTTCTTCTCTCTAAATGTCAGTAGCGTAAGTTTCGGTTTCATGGTTCGAAGTAGTAGGCGCTAGTTCCGAGAATATAGCCAAATGTGATAACAAGTACAATTTAAACTGAGTCTCACTTTCTTGTTGATGTACGATCACCTCTGATGTTAGCACACTGACATGACAACAAATCTGATTGTTCACAACCTGAAGTTATCAAACCGATAACTCATTAAGTGCCTAGTCTATTCGTATGTCTAGTAATTCTCTCCAATGAATAAAGTTCGTCACGGGTGGTTTCCTTATATAATTCAAGATTCTGTTATAAGACTATCAATTAATTAACATTAATTGTTATTTTATCACACACAGTGGCTAGCGTAATGAACTCTGATGACGGTGGAAACCCCCTCCAGCCATTCCGATTTAGGTTTCCCATGTTTTCCAAAACTCGCTCCAGACAAATGTTGCGATGGTTTTTTTGCAAGGGCACGCAGATTTCTATCTCTGTGCCTCGGAATTTAAACCCTAAATTTATTTTATTGCTTGACTACGGAACACTCATTGGAAGTTGTCCGTCTATTAAATATCTAGCAGTTCATGCAAGGATTGATTTGAACGGCCACATAACACCGACTGCACGTAAGGCAGACGAGAGACAGATCCTTTCTAAGAATTCTCAGAAAGAATAGTCCATTGGCAAAGGAGGTACCTTACAAAATCTTCTTTCGACTAGTAATTGCATATTGTTTGGAAGTCTGGGATCTGTATTAGACAAGATTGGTAGAGAAAGCACAGGCTATCCAAACCAGAGCAATATGCTACTTACGTCCCAATCTCTGTCTTCCTCTACAGTTTTTACCCTCTGCAGCTCCCTTTGGCACCCTGGAAGTTACTCCCCATGTCGTAACACACGTCGTATCATCCTGCCCTTTTATTTCTCAGGCTTTCCGATACGTTCCTATCTTAGGCGATTCTGCTCATTCTTCCAAAATTAATTCAAATCACGACACCCCTTTCCTAGGTTCAGCTGAATACAGAATGCTTCAAATCTGAGTAGACAATTACGAAATCGTCTCTTTGATAGCATTTCTCTTCCGCCTGTTTGGTATGAGCAAAGTAACACTCTCACGTACACTGTTACAAAATAATGAATAAAAAACTATACAAACGCACACACACACACACACACACACACACACACACGCACACGCACACAGAGTCCTAAACCAGAAGTACTATTGTGATGATAATTACTACATGGTTAATTGTTTGCTGTTGAAAACGGCTACGTGGTCACTAATATAACACATATGTGCACTGCTCCCCCCCATGAACCATGGACCTTGCCGTTGGTGGGGAGGCTTGCGTGCCTCAGCGATACAGATAGCCGTACCGTAGGTGCAACCACAACGGAGGGGTATCTGTTGAGAGGCCAGACAAACGTGTGGTTCCTGAAGAGGGGCAGCAGCCTTTTCAGTAGTTGCAAGGGCAACAGTCTTGATGATTGACTGATCTGGCCTTGTAACAATAACCAAAACGGCCTTGCTGTGCTGGTACTGCGAACGGCTGAAAGCAAGGGGAAACTACAGCCGTAATTTTTCCCGAGGGCATGCAGCTTTACTGTATGATTACATGATGATGGCGTCCTCTTGGGTAAAATATTCCGGAGGTAAAATAGTTCCCCATTCGGATCTCCGGGCGGGGACTACTCAAGAGGATGTCGTTATCAGGAGAAAGAAAACTGGCGTTCTACGGATCGGAGCGTGGAATGTCAGATCCCTTAATCGGGCAGGTAGGTTAGAAAATTTAAAAAGGGAAATGGATAGGTTGAAGTTAGATATAGTGGGAATTAGTGAAGTTCGGTGGCAGGAGGAAGAAGACTTCTGGTCAGGTGACTACAGGGTTATAAACACAAAATCAAATAGGGGTAATGCAGGAGTAGGTTTAATAATGAATAGGAAAATAGGAATGCGGGTAAGCTACTACAAACAGCGTAGTGATCGCATTATTGTGGCCAAGATAGACACGAAGCCCACACCTACTACAGTAGTACAAGTTTATATGCCAACTAGCTCTGCAGATGACGAAGAAATTGAAGAAATGTATGATGAAATAAAAGAAATTATTCAGATTGTGAAGGGAGACGAAAATTTAATAGTCATGGGTGACTGGAATTCGAGTGTAGGAAAAGGGAGAGAAGGAAACATAGTAGGTGAATATGGATTGGGGGACAGAAATGAAAGAGGAAGCCGCCTGGTAGAATTTTGCACAGAGCACAACATAATCATAACTAACACTTGGTTTAAGAATCATGAAAGAAGATTGTATACATGGAAGAACCCTGGAGATACTAAAAGGTATCAGATAGATTATATAATGGTAAGACAGAGATTTAGGAAGCCGGTTTTAAATTGTAAGACATTTCCAGGGGCAGATGTGGACTCTGACCACAATCTATTGGTTATGACCTGTAGATTAAAACTGAAGAAACTGCAAAAAGGTGGGAATTTAAGGAGATGGGACCTGAATAAACTAAAAGAACCAGAGGTTGTACAGAGATTCAGGGAGAGCATAAGGGAGCAATTGACAGGAATGGGGGAAATAAATAAAGTAGAAGAAGAATGGGTAGCTTTGAGGGATGAAGTAGTGAAGGCAGCAGAGGATCAAGTAGGTAAAAAGACGAGGGCTAGTAGAAATCCTTGGGTAACAGAAGAAATATTGAATTTAATTGATGAAAGGAGAAAATATAAAAATGCAGTAAGTGAAACAGGTAAAAAGGAATACAAACGTCTCAAAAATGATATCGACAGGAAGTGCAAAATGGCTAAGCAGGGATGGCTAGAGGACAAATGTAAGGATGTAGAGGCCTATCTCACTAGGGGTAAGATAGATACCGCCTACAGGAAAATTAAAGAGACCTTTGGAGATAAGAGAACGACTTGTATGAATATCAAGAGCTCAGATGGAAACCCAGTTCTAAGCAAACAAGGGAAAGCAGAAAGGTGGAAGGAGTATATAGAGGGTCTATACAAGGGCGATGTACTTGAGGACAATATTATGGAAATGGAAGAGGATGTAGATGAAGATGAAATGGGAGATACGATACTGCGTGAAGAGTTCGACAGAGCACTGAAAGACCTGAGTCGAAACAAGGCCCCCGGAGTAGACAATATTCCATTGGAACTACTGACGGCCGTGGGAGAGCCAGTCCTGACAAAACTCTACCATCTGGTGAGCAAGATGTATGAAACAGGCGAAATACCCTCAGACTTCAAGAAGAATATAATAATTCCAATCCCAAAGAAAGCAGGTGTTGACAGATGTGAAAATTACCGAACTATCAGCTTAATAAGTCACAGCTGCAAAATACTAACACGAATTCTTTACAGACGAATGGAAAAACTAGTAGAAGCCAACCTCGGGGAAGATCAGTTTGGATTCCGTAGAAACACTGGAACACGTGAGGCAATACTGACCTTACGACTTATCTTAGAAGAAAGATTAAGGAAAGGCAAACCTACGTTTCTAGCATTTGTAGACTTGGAGAAAGCTTTTGACAATGTTGACTGGAATACTCTCTTTCAAATTCTAAAGGTGGCTGGCGTAAAATACAGGGAGCGAAAGGCTATTTACAATTTGTACAGAAACCAGATGGCAGTTATAAGAGTCGAGGGACATGAAAGGGAAGCAGTGGTTGGGAAGGGAGTAAGACAGGGTTGTAGCCTGTCCCCGATGTTGTTCAATCTGTATATTGAGCAAGCAGTAAAGGAAACAAAAGAAAAATTCGGAGTGGGTATTAAAATTCATGGAGAAGAAATAAAAACTTTGAGGTTCGCCGATGACATTGTAATTCTGTCAGAGACAGCAAAGGACTTGGAAGAGCAGTTGAATGGAATGGACAGTGTCTTGAAAGGAGGATATAAGATGAACATCAACAAAAGCAAAACAAGGATAATGGAATGTAGTCTAATTAAGTCGGGTGATGCTGAGGGAATTAGATTAGGAAATGAGGCACTTAAAGTAGTAAAGGAGTTTTGCTATTTGGGGAGCAAAATTACTGATGATGGTCGAAGTAGAGAGGATATAAAATGTAGGCTGGCAATGGCGAGGAAAGCGTTTCTGAAGAAGAGAAATTTGTTAACATCCAGTATTGATTTAAGTGTCAGGAAGTCATTTCTGAAAGTATTCGTATGGAGTGTAGCCATGTATGGAAGTGAAACATGGACGATAAATAGTTTGGACAAGAAGAGAATAGAAGCTTTCGAAATGTGGTGCTACAGAAGAATGCTGAAGATTAGATGGGTAGATCACATAACTAATGAGGAGGTATTGAATAGGATTGGGGAGAAGAGAAGTTTGTGGCACAACTTGACCAGAAGAAGGGATCGGTTGGTAGGACATGTTCTGAGGCATCAAGGGATCACCAATTTAGTATTGGAGGGCAGCGTGGAGGGTAAAAATCGTAGGGGGAGACCAAGAGATGAATACACTAAGCAGATTCAGAAGGATGTAGGGTGCAGTAAGTACTGGGAGATGAAAAAGCTTGCACAGGATAGAGTAGCATGGAGAGCTGCATCAAACCAGTCTCAGGACTGAAGACCACAACAACAACAACATGTGCACTGCTGATGGGTTTGGGCACTTCCATATTGGGTAAGATATTTAAATCGAAAGTAAACGACAGAAAAATTATGACTGAAAATGTTGATCGAATACGAATGTGCAAAGATTGAGAAGAATTAGACGAAAGCACTCCTGAATAAAAATCAAGATAGCTGACAGACGTATTTAGGATATGTCTGTTATACGTCACGTTAAGTCCTATCTTCAGTCACGTTTGGTTTCACAAAAGTACTGTTGATCCTTCCTTTTAAAACTGTTTAACGTTTTTAGCATAATTCATAAGCTTCATTGATTGTTAAGTCAAACTGCGACGGACGGTTATAGACTGCTAATGTAATTTTGATAGGCAATGAACTTCGATTATATTACTTTTATGGCAGATCCTAGCGCTGTTCTTCCACCTTTGCCAAAGAAAACTTGTTAAAATTTTGTTTTTACATGTCGCAACACAACGGTGTAATAATCACTGCAACATTCAAATGTCCCACATTATGTGGAAACCGCAGTGATGTCAGCTGTCTGATTCTGTTGCTATGATGAAGTGACAGTTGCCATTTTGTCGATCGAAATTAACTAACGAACAAGAAGTTCAAAATAAACTGGTGCCGCGTCTAAGTGGCTGATAAAGCTATCAAAATTTGTAAGGCTGCGTCGGTGTAAGAAGCGGTAGTGGATATGCCAGGCTGAATATTGCAGTTAAATTTTTATACTCTCAACAATGACGGCTGCGGGACTAGACAATGAAACCACAAACCATAGTTTGCCGAATACAGCGTTAGATACAGTTGTATGTTATTTCATAAACCATTGTGTCACGATAACTCGAGGTGTTTTACCTCGCAGTTGTAACGTTTGGAAAAACAGATTCTGGAAGGCGTATAATTATATAACGACGGTTCCCAAAAATGGCTCTGAGCACTATGGGACTTAACATCTATGGTCATCAGTCCTCTAGAACTTAGAACTACTCAAACCTAACTAACCTAAGGACATCACACAACACCCAGTCATCACAAGGCAGAGAAAATCCCTGACCCCACCGGGAATCGAACCCGGGCGTGGGAAGCGAGAACGCTACCGCACGCCCACGAGCTGCGGACGACGGTTCCCATCATAATATTATGGAGGCTATCTCTCAGAAAAAGTATTAGATCACATTGGGCTAATTTTGCCTGATGCATCTAGTGTCAACTATAGTAAATCGAATTACGCGTGGCAATCACAAAAAATCGAATAGATGGTTTGAAAATAAAATCTGTGTGAGTCATCTGGGGCGCTTTTGAAACACTATGTATTTTGGCAAGTTTGTTGCTAAGAGCCCGCTATCAGCCGCACCAAATGTCCAGTTTCCGACCTGTGTGACAGCGCAGAGGTGCGCGTGCGTGCGTGCAACTAGGACACGGCACGTCCACTCCCTCTAATTACTTGGCCTGGCTACTTGGAATCGCCTGCCGCATTAGCAAATGGGATTTATGTAGAAAGAACCCCGCGCTCACAGGTCGCAGGAGCCGACGGGCGGCTTGTAGTGTGATAATCAATGTGAACGTTCGAACTGTTCATCAAAGGAGCAACCCTTCCCACAGATACATCTTCTTACCGCCACGAGCATACAACCTAAGTCTCCCTGTAACAAAGCAAGATTTACTACGACTTCCTGGGTCAACAGCTGGTTGCGATTACACCTTTCATTTCGGTGTTGTTTATCCCGATTTTCGGCTGTCGAGTATGAGATTCATGTTTTTCACCTGATTACGTAAAATATTGGCGCATTTACGAAGATTTATACCGTTCCAAATCAGTCCGTAACCTAATATCAGTTTCGTATGTTTCTGTGTGATAATACTGTGCTATGAAAATTATTTATACTGCAGATTTCACCCTACAACCATCTCGATTCCAAATAGAGTACAAACGTATACGAAACCTTGATTTTATATTTTATATCATTCAGAACTAATGCCACGTAGGAATAATTATTTTCGTAATTTATTATCAGCGTGTGTAATTATTAACAAAACTTTCTTAACCATAAAACTACGAATCATCATTATGTTTTAAACACACATTTAGCATCTTCAGAAATAAATGATATTGACGTAAAAAGTAAATGTAAACCAACATTGTGAGGTAGCATATTTGGAAAATTATTGCATTTATTTTCGTTTTTATTTAATTACCTTTTGTTTCTATTTGTATTTCTGAGAACTTTGCAGTCATAAAAATATAATATCAATTTCATTTGTCACTGTTACAAATTTAACACATTCCAATTTCTACTACATACTGGACACAATACATCGAAATGCGCACCAAATCAAACGCTTCTTGTTAGCTCTGAGTGAAAGTCAGTAAGGCTGTGATCTGTAAGAATATCTACTGCGAGTGTAGAATGTCTTGTTTCGAAGAAGTATTATGAAGATGTATCTTCTGTGGATAAAAACTGTATATTGTGATAGAGTGAAAAAATCTTTGGGTAATCAAAACGTATTATGATTTTGTGTGCAAATCTTCGTGTAATAAAACGTGTTATGAGAAATCACCGAAATAAAAATCTCAAAGTTAAATCTCATCCGAGCACTTCAGTCTTTAGGAAAAGTCCGGACGAACCTTAATATGATGAGTGATATTGTCTGTAATTTTCCCCTTGACGTTGGCCGCGAATAAAGATAAGCTTATTATGTCTGCTCTGGGAACACTGAATTGTAAATGCAATATTACTGATACTCACTAGAAGCGCATTCCTAAAATTTAGTAGCCTAATCAAGGGGGAGTGGTCATATCCATTACTTAAATGTTGCCACGCTTATACAGAAATTCCTTCATAAGGTATTCTATCTGTCTGATGTCGTACTTATTACTCTGATTACGATTTTTTTAAACTGAACATTCTCCAGTTATAGTAAAAATGTGTTACACCTGACTCGTAATAAAAATTAAAAAACTCACTTTTAGTGGGCTTCATCGTTTGATCTTATATTAAGCTTTCAAAAAATAGTTCTAATGTAATATTATGAAATATTTATTCGTGGGTTCTTATACTTTAGTCCACGATGGGGCCTGTTCAGTAAAGTATACCTTCTCAGTTCTGAGAGCATTCCTGTCTTACCAAGTATTATATACGAGATTGGATCAAATATTAATGCCTCTTGTGTCATAAAAAAATCTAGTAATCGAAATTACAGTGGACTTAGTTCAGATGATAGCCTCAAATTCGTCTACATAAGAGTACCATTCAATACAATCACCATCAGGTCCCGACACAAGATTATATTACGGGCGGGCGTGGAGGCGAAGGGGTTCAAATCGGAAAGCTAATTTTTCCTAGTTTGACTTTTTCTGATCAGACAGGCGGGCAAGAACTGATTCGCTGTTTAAATTCGTCTAAAATGATCTATAAATGTGTTAATGGATCAATTACCTGCAGAACTAATGAATAAATATATATTTAATTTACAGCAGTGGTCCTGAACGATCAGTCTGACAGAGTACACAGTATAAAAGAAAACATGTCGAAAAATTCAAAGAAACTGACAGAAGGTTACAAAGCAAACCAAAGTCAAAATCTTTCGCAACATTTTTTTTTTGTTTTTTCTCCGTGAAAGGCGTCTATTTACTTTACAAAAGTTATCGAACAATGATACTAACCTTGAGTCAATTCTTTTCTGTTCTAGAACAACCCAGATGCAGCCGTGTACCAGTTAAGTTTTTCCTTGGATGGCTAAATAGGGCACTAAGACTGGAGACGAAGGAAGCTAATTATCTCAAACCTGTACTTGGCTGATCTATTTCCAACTTTAGAAAAATGTTTAAGTAAACACAGATTTAGTAAATTTACGAAACTGATTACCGTCAAATCTGTTTTACAAGAGCTGAAATCTTATACTGTTTCGATCATCTTCTTCTGCTGATTTTCATCAGCTTCTTTACACCTTAGTTCGCTTTCACTTGACTTTCAGTCCTAATCAAGAATGAATAATATTAAGAAAGCATTTTGGAGCTAGAAAATTTCCTTTGTATCTAGTACAAGCCCAATTATTTCCGGGGAGGGGGTAGGAGGGGATGGCCCAATGCACGCCCACTCCCCTTACCCCCTCCACGCATGTGGGCCTGGTCACCATGCAGCTGTACACAATTGCACCATCGTTGAAACCAGGCTTCAAAATCAGTTTATAAAATTTCAGGGTTTAGCTTCTTGATGCGTGATTATAAAGCTATTTTATGTCACGCATGAAGAAACTGTAACGGTACCCTACAACGCACATAAACAAAGCGAGGCGTTCGGTAATAATGTTTGGTAACAGAGAAACTGACATTGCAGATAAACCGCGTAGCGGCCGGCTGGCAACATCTGACACTGTTGCCAAACGTTCTGAGAAAAATGGATCAAGAGGCAAACCCCTGAATTGTTCCAAACTGGTTTTGATGCCAGAGTTCAATGATAGCTTGTGTATGTGTGCAAAGTATGGTTGCTGTGTTGAAAGGTATTATTGCGTAGAGGACAGTTCAGGCTATAATCTGTACTGTGTTTTACTACTATATTTTACGTTCAATAGTAAATTTTTTGTGACGCAGAATTTATTTCGTTTTGATTTATCCTCGTATACTCGTATTTCTACCTCAAGTGCTACCTGTTTACATCTTTTGGAACAAGCTATATTTGTATGAGATGTGCCTGAGTATTCTGAAAGATATGACTATCTTGCTTCGTCACCAAACCAAAAGAAAAAATAAATCACTGGTCATACAATATTATTTTACATCTAGATTGATGAGCCTAAATATTGTGACCACCTCCTTTGTGCATAATACAGCAACCATTCCGCATGGTATGGATTCGACAGCTCTTAGGTAGTTATCCAGTGGTATTTGCCTCCACATATCTACGCGTAGGTCACGTGATTTTCTCAGTTTTGGGAACGGTAGTGTGTGGGCACAGCGCTGACACCTGATATCGTCCCAAATGTTTTCCATCGGGCTAAGATCAGACGCATTTTCTGGCCATACCATCAACGTAAGTTCATATTTACGCTCATAGAGTCTCTGTAACACGTTTCTGGCCGTTAGCCATCCTGACAGGAGATGCCATAACTGTTTCCGGAGACATCAAGCATAGAAAAATTCAGGTGGTCTGCAATATTGCTCACGTAGTCCAGAGCTCCGACGAAGCCTTCGATTACAACCACACGTCCCGTGGTAGCCCAGGTGAATGTTCCCACAGCATATTACTGATCCCACAGCCCCGCACTTGCGGCTTAATCGGCTTAATAAAAGACATCCAGCGACCTGCTCTAGCAAAGAACGTGATTTATCCGACGATGCGACACGTTGCCATTGATCCACGGTCCAGTCCGGATGCTCATTGCACAAGTAACTGACGCTGTCGTTGCGTCAACATGCGAACACGTTTCAATCATCTGCTACGTGGCTCCTCGGTCAACAGTGTGCGGTAAACGGTGTGCTCCGAAACAATTGAGCCAGCACCAGAATTAGACTGTGTTGTCAGGTCTGGCACAGATCGCTGCCTATCCTCCTTTAGAAAGCGGACAGGCCTCCGACCTCCGCGGTCGGAGCCGTGGTCGCCCAACGATTTATCATTACTTCTGGTGTCTCACTTACCATAGATTGTAATGAATGTCAATTTCCTTATAGTTGTATTTTGATATTTTATTTTGGTGTTTACCTCCTGTACATACAATCGATTTCAAGCCAATATTATCTCATCTTCAGGTACCTGATCAGCCGTCCCCTCACGGTAGGTAAAAACGTACGTGGACGAGGAGCTGTTGACGTTACAGCGTGGTATTCCACGTACCGCTAAAATGAAAAGCGTGAAATCAAGAATCTCGCGATTCAGACTTTCGTCTCGTAGAGAATAATGTGCCCAATGAGATGCGGCATCGGTTTTACATCACAGACGGAACTTAGGAGCCGCTACATGGTACTGAGATAAACTCCGTGTTCGATGGATTTTTTCCTATACAGTACGTGGTATGAAAATAAACGGCCTCAAAATATTAGCACATTGAAGATCTCTTGAAAAGGCGTCGTTTCAGGTATGATTTGTTATGATAACAGGAAACTACATATCGGTAGGTAAAAGCTTACCATATTTGATGCTGTCAGTATTACAACGTCTGTGCTGTGCAAGTATACCGTTTCAGTGTTACATCATAATGGCGAGCTATCAATAGCCCGCCATTTTGCGTATCGTTTGTCATAGTTAAATATCAAATAACTACGTTTGTAGATACAGCCATTTACAGCATATACCTTATAACTGAGACGTGGCAGTTATTTTGAAGCATAGTTTAGCTGATAGTGTCGTGAATTTTAAGATGTAACAGGTTCGCTTCTAGCTACCAGAATGTTTTTGTTCTTTTTACGTTTTGTTTTCTATGTGAGTCAGGGTCTTTCTTACTAATTTTACAGAAATATTATCTGCAATATCTGATGTTAGTTATTATAAATAATGCATTTTATCCAATTCCTCTTGCTCAGGCAAACCACTGCAACGTTTCCCCAGTAGGCATATATCTTAACACGACTTTCGGTCTACGTCAGAGAGTAGACACGAGTTACACAATGGAAGTTTTTAGTACTGTGCCGCTAATATATATATATATATATATATATATATATATATATATATATATATATATTGCCTCATGTCTGTATCTTTATCTTGCCGGTAAATTTCTTTTCCAATTAAAATCTCCTCTTCTATTCAAACAAAATTACGAAACGAAGTTCCATCTTGATACATCTATGGCGAAGTATGTTACTTCAGATTGATGGTAGTCCATGAAACATCGATATTATGTATGTGCATACTGACATGAGACACTATACTTTAAGTACACTCAGTTTACAGCGGAAAACGAGATGGAGATTCAGTTAACGAATAATTAATACTAGTATGTACCTCATATCGCTGTACTGTGTGTCCCTCTACAGACAATACTGTGTTCAAGCCATTGACGCGTGCAGAATACTGTACGACATTTTCTCCGCTCTTCTTGGACAATCGCTAACAGTGTTAACGCAGTTGTTCTACATACGTTCATTTTCGGAAGAAAGTGAATTGGCTCGCCAATGCAGTCAAGAATTGCCGCTGGAGAGCGCTGACATCGCAAACCACGAAGAGAAGTACGACCACGAAAAGAAACGTTCCTTGAGATGTCGCAGCGTGGAGAATCCACAACAGACAACACATATGGAATGCTTCGTGATGAGAAACAGTCCCCTCTGAGGACGGCTTTAGGCACACTTCTTGAATCGAATGCCGTTAACTACCGTAACTATCATTACATAAAGGGAGGTGCCCACGATGCATCTACCACACAGTTTGATAATTCATATTAAACATCCTCTATTACATTGAGAGAGTTACCTCGAAGTTTTTATAACACATACAAAGTTGAGAGCGTCTACGGGATCCTTCGCGGCCCTCAATAATTATTCTCGGACCTTACTGCCGCCAGTTTTGAAATACTGATGTAGTTTGCCCGTAGCCCAGCACCATACCCACACTATCGCTTACAAGTATGATGTGAGGTAAGCGACCAACAGTTTTGACTCAGATTATTTTTACATGTTTGCGACTTGTTGGACTGAATCATAATGCGGGATTCTGAAGCTGGCTATTGTACAGCCGGAATCGGTAACTATGTTCAAAAAATTTTATACTTAAGACAAATAAAAAATTATGAGCAACAGGGAGCTGTTTTTGTGTTCCTTTATCTGCTTTGTCTTCGCTGTACCTCTTAGCTCATGTGTGTTTAGATTAGTGAATCCTGTAGGACACAACGTTGCACTGAGCTCGTCTGACTTATGCTAGACGGTGTTAGCATAAACACCAACATAAAGAAAGGACCACAAGAGAGTTTCGCCATGGACGTTTCGCTATAGGAAAAGGCTACCCCTAAGTACAGGCTGAGGATTCGCTGTTTCCTGTCTATCATCTACTAGAGTATCACAGACAATAATCTTCCGTACAGCCCCCTCCTCAAGCATTCTGAAGTGTCCATCTGAGAGCCGAAGCAGGGTACAATATAGAGAAGACTATATCCCAGCAGTTTAGCAGTCAACAGCGGTTATAGTTTCAAAACGAACTGACACAATATCCAAAAGCACTTTATTCAAATAACACGTCTATTTCGCAGCACAGGAGTGTGTATTAGCCTGTCATCAATAGCTCATTAGACAAAAGAAGCCGGAGAGGCACACAAAAACGCATCTAGTTTAGCCAGTATGGTATTAACGAAATCATCTGTCATACATCATGCGGCGATTTTTACATACGCCAGGAAGGTCATTTAGGATAAGGTACAGAGATCTCCCCGACCCTCACCCCATCCACAGCCGTAGACTTTGCCTAGGTAGTTTACCATAGGCACAAAAACAATAGAGGGGTATCTGTGGTTCCACCAGCCTAACTCGTGGTTTCTGAAGAGGGGTAGCAAACTTTTCTGTAGTTACAATGGAACCGCGCGACCTCTACGGTCGCAGGTTCGACACCTGCATCGGGCATAGATGTGTTAGTTAGGTTTAAGTAGTTCTAAGCTCTAGGGGAGGGGTACCCGTTGTCTAGGGGTAGCGTCTTTGATTCCTAATCAAAAACGTCTTCGGTCACGGATTCGATCCCCGCCACTGCCTAAATTTTGATAAATAATCAGCATTGGCGGCCGAAGACTTCCGATATAAGAAGTCGTTGGTATGGTAATCATATTTACAAGAGGACAGAACCGACGAAATATCATTGACACATAAGGAAAACAAAAGTGGTCCTACGACTGATCCTTATGGCACTCCTGAGTAGACCTATTTGTTGTGGTCATCAGTCTACTGACTGGTTTGATGCGGCCCGCCACGGATTCCTTTCCTGTGCTAACCTCTTCATCTCAGAGTAGCACTTGCAACCTACGTCCTCAATTATTTGCTTGACGTATTCCAATCTCTGTCTTCCTCTACAGTTTTTGCCCTCTACAGCTCCCTCTAGTACCATGGAAGTCATTCCCTCATGTCTTAGCAGATGTCCTATCATCCTGTCCCTTCTCCTTATCAGTGTTTTCCACATATTCCTTTCCTCTCCGATTATGCATAGAACCTCCTCATTTCTTACCTTATCAGTCCACCTAATTTTCAACATTCGTCTATAGCACCACATCTCAAATGCTTCGATTCTCTTCTGTTCCGGTTTTCCCACAGTCCATGTTTCACTACCATACAATGCTGTACTCCAGACGTACATCCTCAAAAATTTCTTCCTCAAGTTAAGGCCGGTATTTGATATTAGTAGACTTCTCTTGGCCAGAAATGCCTTTTTTGCCATAGCCAGTCTGCTTTTGATGTCCTCCTTGCTCCGTCCGTCATTGGTTATTTTAATGCCTAGGTAGCAGAATTCCTTAACTTCATTGACTTCGTGACCATCAATCCTGATGTTAGGTTTCTCGCTGTTCTCATTTCTACTACTTCTCATTACCTTCGTCCTTCTCCGATTTACTCTCAAACCATACTGTGTACTCATTAGACTGTTCATTCCGTCCAGCAGATCATTTAATTTTTCTTCACTTTCACTCAGGATAGCAATGTCATCAGCGAATCGTATCATTTATATCCTTTCACCTTGTATTTTAATTCAGCTCCTAAACCTTTCTTTTATTTCCATCATATTTTCCTCGATGTACAGATTGAAGAGTAGGGGCGAAAGGCTATAGCCTTGTCTTACACCTTTCTTAATACGAGCACTTCGTTCTTGAGCGTCCACTCTTGTTATTCCCTCTTGGTTGTTGTACATATTGTATATGACCCGTCTCTCCCTATAGCTTACCCCTACTTTTTTCAGAATCTCGAACAGCTTGCACTATTTTATATTGTCGAACGCTTTTTCCAGGTCGACAAATCCTACGAAAGTGTCTTGATTTTTCTTTAGCCTTGCTTCCATTATTAGCCGTAACGTCAGAATTGCCTCTCTCGTCCCTTTACTTTTCCTAAAGTAAAACTGATCGTCACCTAGCGCATTGTCAATTTTCTTTTCCATTCTTCTGTATATTATTCTTGTAAGCAGCTTCGATGCATGAGCTGTTAAGCTGATTGTGTGATAATTCTCGCACTTGTCAGCTCTTGCCGTCTTCAGAATTGTGTGGATGATGGTTTTCCGAAAGTCAGATGGTATGTCGCCAGACTCATATAGTCTACACACCAACGTGAATAGACGTTTTGTTGCCACTTTCCCCAATGATTTTAGAAATTCTGATGGAATGTTATCTATCCCTTCTGCCTTATTTGACCGTAAGTCCTCCAAAGCTCTTTTAAATTCCGATTCTAATACTGGATCCCATATCTCTTCTAAATCGACTCCTGTTTCTTCTTCTATCACATCAGACAAATCTTCACCCTCATAGAGGCTTTCAATGTATTCTTTCCACCTATCTGCTCTCTCCTCTGCATTTAACAGTGGAATTCCCGTTGCACTCTTAATGTTACCACCGTTGCTTTTAATGTCACTAAAGGTTGTTTTGACTTTCCTGTATGCTGAGTCTGTCCTTCCGACAATCTTATCTTTTTCGATGTCTTCACATTTTTCATGCAGCCATTTCGTCTTAGCTTCCCTGCACTTCCTATTTATTTCATTCCTCAGCGACTTGTATTCCTGTATTCCTGATTTTCCCGGAACATGTTTGTACTTCCTCCTTTCATCAATCAACTGAAGTATTTCTTCTGTTACCCATGGTTTCTTCGCAGCTACCTTCTTTGTACCTATGTTTTCCTTCCCAACTTCTGTGATGGCCCTTTTTTAGAGATGTCCATTCCTCTTCAACTGTACTGCCTACTGCGCTATTCCTTATTGCTGTATCTATAGCGTTAGAGAACTTCAAACATATTTCGTCATTCCTTAGAACTTCCGTATCCCACTTCTTTGCGTATTGATTCTTCCTGACTAATGTCTTGAACTTCAGCCTGCTCCTCATCACTACTATATTGTGATCTGAGTCTATATCTGCTCCTGGGTACGCCTTACAATCCAGTATCTGATTTCGGAATCTCTGTCTGACCATGATGTAATGTAATTGAAATCTTCCCGTATCTCCCGGCCTTTTCCAAGTATACCTCCCCCTCTTGTGATTCTTGAACAGGGTATTCGCTATTACTTGCTGAAACTTGTTACAGATCTCAATTAGTCTTTCTCCTCTTTCATTCCTTGTCCCAAACCCATATTCTCCTGTAACCTTTTCTTCTACTCCTTCCCCTACAACTGCATTCCAGTCGCCCATGACTATTAGATTTTCGTCCCCCTTTAGATACTGCATTACCTTTTCAATATCCTCATACACTTTCTCTATCTGTTAGTCTTCAGCTTGCGACGTCGGCATGTATACCTAAACTATCGTTGTCGGTGTTGGTCTGGTGTCGATTCTGATTAGAACAACCCGGTCACTGAACTGTTCAGAGTAACACACCCTCTGCCCTACCTTCCTGTTCATAACGAATCGTACACCTGTTATAACATTTTCTGCTGCTGTTGATATTACCCGATACTCATCTGACCAGAAATCCTTGTCTTCCTTCCACTTCACTTCAGTGTTTCCTACTATATCTAGATTGTGCCTTTGCATTTCCCTTTTCAGATTTTCTAGTTTCCCTACCACGTGCAAGCTTCTGACATTCCACGCCCCGACTCGTAGAACGTTATCCTTTCGTTGATTATTCTATCTTTTTCTCTTGGTAACCTCCCCCTTGGCAGGCCCCTCCCGGAGATCCGAATGGGGGACTATTCCGGAATCTTTTTGCCAATGGAGAGATCATCATGACACTTCTTCAATTACAGGTCACATATCCTGGGGATACACGTTACGTGTCTTTAATGCAGTGGTTTCCATTGCCTTCTGCATCCTCATGTCGTTGATCATTGGTGATTCTTCCGCCTTTAGGGGCAATTTCCCACCCCTAGGACAAGAGGGTGGCCTGAACCTCTATCCGCTCCTCCGCCCTCTTTGACAAGGCCATTAGCAGAATGAGGCTGTCTTCTTATGCCGGAAGTCTTCGGCCGCCAATGCTGATTATTTATCAAAATTTAGGCAGTGGCAGAGATCGAACCCGGGACCGAAGCCGTTTTGATTATGAATCAAAGACGCTACCCCTAGACCACGGGTACCCCACTTACAGAGAAAACACTTTGCTGTCAGTCTTTTAATTAGCTTTCAAACCACCTCTTTGCGCTGTCTGAAAAATTAAGCTGTGGTATTTTTCTGAGTAATATTTCTGAGCCGTACGTGGTTCGTGTTCTCGCCATCATGTATTTTGCACCCTGTTTTTAACGCACTTCCACCCCACTACGTTAGTTTCAATTATTACTGTCACTGAGTTTCCGCTTTGCCTGTCAGTGACCGGCGCTAGCAGCGCCTATCGATATATCCGCTCTAGTAGTATCTTTGTTCGACTGCTATCACTTCCCGGTCGTTGTCTGTCGTGAGAGAGTTCGGGTCCCGAGTTCGGGTCTGCCAGTCAGTTGGAACGCGTCTGGAGCGCAGTCCGGACCTGCCAGTAGGGGAGTTGCAATGCAGCACTAGTGCAGTCAGGTTGGAGCAGCAGTGAGGCCTGCGTCGACATGGCTCGCCGAACCACTGCCGCCACGCATCATTTGAGCCGGGCCGCGGTCATGGTGGATCGTTGGTCGTTCGTCCTACAGTAAGACGCGTTTTGGCTCGCCGAACGTTCATGAATCGGTGTGTGTGTGTGTGTGTGTGTGTGCATCGACTCCCGATTTGCCCTCGTGTGTGGTTAGTTACTCCTTGGTATCGTTCAGGTCTTCGTGTAAGTTTTTGTCAGGTTGTATGTAGTTGGCGTGATTTCCTTTGACAAGTTATTTTAGATGTTATCGGTATACTGGCTCCGAGAGGTCGGTCGTCTTACCGGGCGACGTGTAACTGGTTCTCTGAGCGCTTCTGGGCCCCTTCAATTACCATCGTGAGGAACTTGGGCCGGTCCTCCCTGGCGCAGGGATTTCGTCTAGCCAGAGGGCGTGTCTCTTCTGCATGGTTGGGTCCGAACCAGTATTTCCGCCGTCGTGTGTCTCGAAGTGGGAGGGAGACGCACCAACAGTGCAGTCGCGGCGGAGCAGCAGTCGCGGAGGGCCCAGCGGGCAGTCAGTCGGTTGGTGCGGAACACGGAGGATATCTCCGCGCGGTGCAGGCAGCTGGGTTCGCTGCCGGTCCCTGCGCGGTGTTGGAGCGTGTGTGGAGCTGTCCGATTGCTACGAGCTTCGTGGCTCACCGACCCAGGACGTCCTCACCTGTTGTCGATGTCCAACATGGTGTGTAATTTTGACACCTAATACACTCCTGGAAATTGAAATAAGAACACCGTGAATTCATTGTCCCAGGAAGGGGAAACTTTATTGACACATTCCTGGGGTCAGATACATCACATGATCACACTGACAGAACCACAGGCACATAGACACGGGCAACAGATCATGCACAATGTCGGCACTAGTACAGTGTATATCCACCTTTTGCAGCAATGCAGGCTGCTATTCTCCCATGGAGACGATCGTAGAGATGCTGGATGTAGTCCTATGGAACGGCTTGCCATGCCATTCCCACCTGGCGCCTCAGTTGGACCAGCGTTCGTGCTGGACGTGCAGACCGCGTGAGACGACGCTTCATCCAGTCCCAAACATGCTCAATGGAGGACAGATCCGGAGATCTTGCTGACCAGGGTAGTTGACTTACACCTTCTAGAGCACGTTGGGTGGAACGGGATACATGCGGACGTGCGTTATCCTGTTGGAACAGCAAGTTCCCTTGCCGGTCTAGGAATGGTAGAACGATGGGTTCGATGACGGTTTGGATGTACCGTGCACTATTCAGTGTCCCCTTGACGATCACCAGTGGTGTACGGCCAGTGTAGGAGATCGCTCCCCACACCATGATGCCGGGTGTTGGCCCTGTGTGCCTCGGTCGTATGCAGTCCTGATTGTGGCGCTCACCTGCACGGCGCCAAACACGCATACGACCATCATTGGCACCAAGGCAGAAGCGACTCTCATCGCTGAAGACGACCACTGGCGACAACATCGATGTACTGTGGAGACCTCACGCCCCACGTGTTGAGCAATTCGGCGGTACGTCCACCCGGCCTCCCGCATGCCCACTATACGCCCTCGCTCAAAGTCCGTCAACTGCACATACGGTTCACGTCCACGCTGTCGCGGCATGCTACCAGTGTTAAAGACTGCGATGGAGCTCCGTATGCCACGGCAAACTGGCTGACACTGACGGCGGCGGTGCACAAGTGCTGCGCAGCTAGCGCCATTCGACGGCCAACACCGCGGTTCCTGGTGTGTCCGCTGTGCCGTGCGTGTGATCATTGCTTGTACAGCCCTCTCGCAGTGTCCGGAGCAAGTATGGTGGGTCTGACACACCGGTGTCAATGTGTTCTTTTTTCCATTTCCAGGAGTGTATATGCATAAGTTTTCCACAAATGACACAGAACGTCCAATTTGTGTGGCGGTTCTCCGTAAGGACCATCCGCGACTCATAAGGCCACAATCTGAAACCTTTCCAAACTTCCTCAGTTGGCTATAGGGTGCACGTATTCGTCTCCGTGGCATGGTTTCCTGCTTGTCTCTCACGTTTGGCTTCTGGCTGTGAGCATTCCCTATTAAATGTTGATACAGATGGCGCTCTGGTAGCTGAGCCACTACGCTATGTGGTGTTCGGTGACGTTGAAATCATTATCAGTATACCCTCTGTCCTCCAGGTGGCATATGGCGTCATCGGGGCCGAAGTGGCCGAGCGGTTCTAGGCGCTTCAGTCTGGAACCGCGCGACCGCTACGGTCGCAGGTTCGAATCCTGCCTCGGGCATGGATGTGTGTGATGTCCTTAGGTTATTTAGGTTTAAGTAGTTTAAGTTCTAGGGGACTGATGGCCGTAGATGTTAAGTCCCATAGTGCTCAGAGCCATTTTTTGGCGTCATCGGATCAAAATTGGCGTCGTCTTTCCAGGTAGACTAATTTTTCTTCAGACAGTGTATATGTTTTGGAAATATTTATCTTAATACCCGTTCCCTTTCTGGAGCTATTATCTTTTCCAATACATCCAGAATTCCTTTTATTGCTCTTATATTTCCTTTTACGATCTTTCTTAGTGATACCTAGGAGTGACCTTTCCACAGCTGAGTGAGGTTTTTGCAGTTTACTTTTGAAAAACTCCTTTAAAATACAAGTTCCATTGTTCTTCTTAGTACGCGAAGAACACCATATTCGAATACAATCATTTTTAAGTTTGTTGACAAATCAAATTTCAAAATTATTGCTGTTCTTCCGTAAACCCTCTACCCTAATTTGATTCAACGAACAATTTAAGGGTTTGACGTTTTCTTGTACATTAGTTAACTATTGTTCGAAGATTTTTGTCTTGCACTATTTGTGGGTAGTATTTGTGTGCTTTTTCTACTTATTTGTCTTAATATCCACTTTCTCTAAACTATCTAATAAATGATTTGTAGAAGATTACAATTACGTGATACGTTTGGCTAGCGTCACTGCGTACATCGTCTGAGGATCTCAAGTTACTATTTCACAATATTTTCTAATTCCCCTTTCTTTCTGATTGAATTTGAACACAGCCACATCAAAGGGTGCTATAAATAGTTTCAGTGCTATAGGATCACCGTGACTTACTGTTCTTCAAATGGGAAATTCCCTCGTGTATTTCCTCACGCTGACAGAAGCCTTCGAGCTATCATGAACGTTACACAATATGTTCATGTATTTTGTTTCCACACCTTGCTCAGTCACTGTCTGTATAACTGCAGTTTGGTTAACAGAGTTAGAAACTAGTACACTGGACTCGCATCCGGGAGGTCGACGGTTCAATCCCGTCTCCAGCCATCCTGATTTAGGTTTTCCGTGATTTCCCTAAATCGTTTCAGGCAAATGCCGGGATGGTTCCTTTGAAAGGGCACGGCCGATTTCCTTCCCAATCCTTCCCTAACCCGAGCGTGCGCTCCGTCTCTAATGACCTCATTGTCGACGGGACGTTAAACACTAACCACCACCACCACCAGAGTTAGAAACTTTTTAAAAATCTATAAAAGTTATGCCTAGTAGCATTTCAGTGCCACTGGCTCATCTAAGAACTTCACGCAGAGTGTGTGTACATAGTCAATTTCGTAATCTCCGCTGCGGAATCCAACTTGTTCTATGGGTTATGCAGATACCATTTGGCAATACTTTATTGATGACTTTGTATATAACAGGAAGTAAAGCGATGGAACAATGTTTCTTTAGATCGTGAAAAACTTCCTTTTTGTGTTTAAGGATTATCTGTGCGGTGTTCCTGGAAATAAGTGACTCTTCTACATAACATTTATAATGACATCTCACTTAAAATAGTTGGAGAAAAGGATAGGTATTTATTTGGGTAGGCTTCTGCGGCCAGAGTCAGTCGACATAAAAGTTTTCTGGGTACGAGATCCAGACCCAGAAGAAAGCCGCTGCAACCGTGGCCGAAACGTTGGTTTTTCTCCAGCAGTACTTTTATACAATATGGCGAGGTACCACGCCCAGAAAACTTTTATGTCGAAGGACAGGTATAGTTTACTTTGTGCAATGAAGTAGTACCGTGACTAAATGAACATTGATAATAATTCTACAGTCACCTTAACCCGTGGTAAGGTCCTCACCTGGTTTTAAGAACTTGTATCCTACCTTGTAGGCAAGTTACGTGCAGTGTACTTGCTTGACTCAATCTGTTGGTCTTCACTTTTCTACTAAAAAAACCGGAATTTAAAGACGCCTATTGATCACGCCATACATTAAATGTTGCGCCGCCAGTTGTGTTTGCGTCCGCAGCTCGTGGTCTCGTGGTCGCGTTCTTGCTTCCCGAGCACGGGGTCCCGGTTTCGATTACCTGCGGGGTCAAAGATTTTTCACCTGCCTTGAGAGGACTTAGTGTTTGTGTTGTCCTCATCATTATTCATGAAAGTGGCGAGATTGGACTGAGCAAAGGTTGGGAATTTGTACAGGAGCTGATAACCGCGCAGTTGAGCGCCCCACAAACCAAACATCATCATCATCATCATAAGTTCTGTTTGCATCTGTAGCTGATAATTTACCTTCTCGCCTAAAAAGCATGCAAAGCAATAGACGAAGGGTACCGTTGCCGAGCGTTTTGAAAAACATACATATGGAATGCAGTTGATCAGTATGACTAGGATCTCTGCTGAAGGCAGCAGACCAAGGTGTCCCAGGAGAAATGGTCAATATTCAGGGATCTGACAGTAACTATCATTTAAAGTAATAAGTCTAGGAAACATGAACTCTAAAATTCATACCTTTAGAGGAACGACCACTTTTCGATACTGTAAATCAATCAGTTCTACAGCTTCCATATTTTGAGAGGTGATAGTATGGATCAAAGCAAGAGACAAGTTTTCGGTAAACACGGCTCTGCAGTGCATGCCTTAAGAGCTATGAACAATTGTTCATATTCGCTACAGTAAAACACATCTCTGCTGCTGAACAAGTGCTCGTAGCTCTTAAGGGGTGCATTTTAGAGCCAATGTTCAATAGAGTTTTTTCTTCGAATAACTATCTCTATCATATTTCCGAATACTCACAATTCCCCCTGGGATACATTTATAACGTTGCCTGCAATAGACCCGTGTAGATTGCGTAGTACACATTCTATTGTATAGATAGTTCTCTAGGAAAAAATTATTGCCATTATCACAAGGGAGGATACAACGATTACTAGTTTCGAACAGTTTAATGACCATCTTGAAATCTGAAATTGTACAGAAAGCTAGAGCCCAATGTTCGTAATATCAAGAACAGGCTACGTTAATGGTACCATAACAATTTCAATCGTACATATCACATAGTAGACAGCAGTGTCTACATCGGTTATTAATGTGAGACGCTTTGTCACAATATTGTTTACAATTCCAACTGTAGATAAAGTAAAGCAGACATAGTTTTACAATGATGCAACATAAGAAGTAGTCCTGTCTGTTGGTAGTACTGGAAGACGCTATCCTACTGAATACAGCCGTAGGCAGATTACCAAGTACTATGTGTACCGACTTTTGAATACGTCAAGCAAATAATTGAGGATGTAGGTTGCAAGTGCTACTCTGAGATGAGGAGGTTAGCACAGAAAAAGGAATTCGTGGCGGGCCGCATCAAACCAGTCAGTAGACTGATGACCACAACAAAATGTAAACGAAAAATCTTCCTGGAAATAGGTCTACTCAGGAGTGCCATAAGGATCAGTCTTAGGACCACTTTTGTTTTCCTTATATGTCAATGATATTTCGTCGGTTCTGTCCTCTTGTAAATATGATTACCATACCAACGACTTCCAGCTTTACCTAAGCATCAGACCTGAAGATATGAACACTGCAATCGCTCAGATGAATTATGATCTGTCTTCAGTGGTGACATGAGCGAAAAACCTGGGGCTTAAACTAAATGCAAAAAAGACACAAGTAATCTTGATATCTCATCAGAAATTAATAAGTTCTCATTTCTGCGAACGGCTGCGTCCTATTCTGCTCGACGCTATTCCAGTACCATATCAGAAAATAGTTAAGACCTTGGGTGTAACTTTGGATGAGCATCTCAACTGGGCAGAGAATACAGTCACAGTGTGCCAGAAGATGTACACTTACCTCTATGCTCTCAAAACATTTCGCAACGTATTTCCATAGGACGTGAAACGCTATCACGTGCAAGCACTCTTTCCACCGAAACTCCACTATTGTGATGTATTTTAACAAGGCATGAGTAGTGAAAACAAAAGGCGGTTAGAACTAACCTTGAATGCCTGTGTGCGTTACACCTGCAACATTCGCCGATATGATCATGTTATTGCTCCATAATCCCAGCTAGGGTGGCTGCGGGCGGACGAATTGCGTGAGTACCACACTCTGTCTACTTCACCGACTCCTCGTCGCGCAAGCGCCCCAGTACCTTGCTTCAGAGATTAAGTACCTTTCATGCCATCATAATCAAAACACGAGGTCACTGTTATTTGGTATCCTGGCTGTGCACACTGACAAAACAAAAACATTGGCAATGTTACTTCTGTCCGCCTCTGGAACAAACTGCTCGTTACTTTGCACAAAAGTCAGTCCCCTGTTGCTTTTAAGAAGAAGTTGAAGCATTTCCTTCTATCATCTTCATAACGAGTTCCACGAAATTAATGTGTAAGGCCAATCCTCCCCTCTGTCAAATGGCAAAGCTAGTGTCTCCTATCTTGCACCTTTCTCTTCTTCCTCTTCTTCTATCTCCATTAGCTACGCAATCGTCTTTTCCTTTATATTCCCTTAACTGTGTTTCATCATCTTCCTATTCTTCTCCTCCCTTCACAATCAGTTTCCTTCATACCTCCCTGCTGCTAGCTATCTAAACTCTGTCTCTTCCATAATGTCTAATTATAGCAGTACCTACCATCTACGAATATAAATTATATGTTTTCCAAGTGTACCGTTGAAATTGTTTATTTCACTTTTTTTACTACATGTAGTTTAACATGCCCACCAAAACATATGAAAGCAAAATAAGTAGAATGACTGTTTAGATGTAAGAGAAGGCCTCATGGCCTTAATCTTGCTAGGTTAAATAAACAAATAATTTTAACGACGAGTGCACTAACTTCAGTCAAAAAACCAGGTAACCAAGGTCCAGTGATCTCTATTAAATGTAAACCGTGTTTAAAATGTCTTTGTGGTGCACCAACGTTAATTGCCGGCCACCAAGCCGACGTCAGCCAGTTGTGCATTTGACCGAGGTGTACTGCAATTAAAGGCGCCCTGGGGACGCAAATATGTCGATAGTGAATGTGGCTTACTTTACTTGGTTTATTTATTTAACGCAAGCTGTTATATAGGCACAGTTTTTCAGTATAGAGTTAATGTTTCTCCTGTTTGCTCCTTTTATATTTGCATATTGTTCAACGTTTTACTTTTTAAAATGCGGTACCGCCACACTCTCAAAGGCGGCATTTATTGTAAATTCCCTCAAATTCCTCCATTTTCCTGCATTTATTCATTTCTGTTTATCTTATCGATATTGTTTAAGTTCTTCATAGATTATATAGTTACAACTGATAACTCTTTCTTTTAAATGGTTGTGTGTCACTCTTCATGTTTTACGCCTCTTGAAGTATCCTTGTCAAGTTCTAATTTTATTTTATTGTAGTGAGTTTCTTTATCAGTATAAACTATTACGTTAGGCATGCTTTTCCAGTTTTGTGTCGAAGTTTGTCACTGTTTACTCTCTTTACATTTATTTACCCGCCAGGATAGCCGAGAGCGCTAACGCGCTGCTTCCTGGACTCGGGTAGGCGCGACAGCCCCAGATCGAATCCACCCGGCGGATTAACGACGACAGCCGGTGTGCTGGCCGGCCTGGATGTGGTTTTCAGGCGGTTTTTCACATCCTACTAGGTGAATACCGGGCTGGTCCCCACGTTACACGACTC
The DNA here is from genome assembly GCF_021461395.2 of Schistocerca americana. NCBI lineage: Eukaryota > Metazoa > Arthropoda > Insecta > Orthoptera > Acrididae > Schistocerca > Schistocerca americana. The sequence goes on along the minus strand of NC_060121.1, from coordinate 166,018,636 downwards.
ACAGACATTTGAAACACATTTGGGCTTCATGAAGCTGCAGCCAGGCGACTAGCGCGAGTTTTGGTGTTCTCGTAAAGATAAGTTATTTTAGATTATAAAACATATAGATTAGTACTGATTACGTGGTAAATAAGTGTATTAGTGTGCCGTTTAAGTGTACCATTAAAGGTTTCACTTTTCTTTACGTAATATAGCAGAAAACGCGAAAAGACCGTACAGTCGTATTTTTTGTTTACGTTCTGCTGCAGCAAATCTATAGAATTTCGCTTAGTTGTTCCTTGCTCTCTCCAGCAATTTAACTTAGCTTACCTCTTCATTATTTAACTAGCATTTCCGGAAAGTAGCGTAAAGTTTAACTTGTTGTTTCAGAAACTTTGCACTTTTGTTTTTGTTTACACACAGTTGCGTATAGGCCAAATTTGTGTAACCATATTTTCGTGTTTATCTGTAATTTAACTGACTTATTCTTAATCAACTATTACATTTATCATGAGTGAAAAGTGCTTGACTTGCCGTAGAATTGTTAGGTCGGGGCTTTGGTGTGATGGGTGCTGTAGTTTTTTCCATGTGGGTGACTGTAGTGGCGTGGGAATAGGGGAAGTAAATGAGACTCATCAGTGGTTTTGTAGGATTTGTAGTAGAGATAGGAAGATACTGGAACAGGAGGGGAAAATTGCTGCCCTTCAGGCTAAATTAGACAAGGCCAGGGGAGATCTTGACAGGTTAAGGAGGGAGAAGGGTAAAGAGAGGTGGGAAGTGGCAACAGGCAACAGGAGGAACAGGCCTAGAACTTTGTCTGACAGCTTTATGGTGAATGTGGAAAATAGATTTGACCTGTTGCTTCAGTTAGAAGCTGGTGAGCCTCAAGCAGTTGCAGGTGTAGACAGGGCACAACAAACTTTCAGCAGCAGATTGAAAAGTAAGAATGTAGGGAAATCAGAAAAGAGAAAGAAAGTGTTGTTGTTAGGTAGTTCCCATGGAAGAGGTGTTGGCCAACTCTTGCAGGATGAACTAGGATCAGAATACCAGGTCACCAATTTTTTTAAACCTAGTGCTGGTCTGGAACAGGTGACAGAGGATTTAGGATCACTTTGCAAAGATTTCACTAAGGAAGACACCGTGGTTATAGTGGGTGGGGCAGGTAACAGTATTGACAGAAATCCTGGGTACAGTATAGAGTGTGACCTGGCGAAGATTGCATCAGCATCGAAGCATACTAGTGTTGAGTTTGTATCTGTTCTTGGGCGCCATGACCGACCTCATTTGAACTCTTCTGTCAAGAGAGTTAATTTGGAGCTGGAACGGCTGCTCATGTCGGGTGCGGGGTCACACATTGGTGTGGTTCATGTTGATTCTCTCAGTAGGTGGGATTATACTAGGCATGGCCTTCACCTAAACAGGAAGGGGAAGGGTAAATTGGCTGGGGAAATAGCAGGAAAGTTAAAGGGGGGAGGCACTGTCATGAGTGGTAAAATACCAGTGGTTATAGGATTCAGAAAAGACCCTTTTTTAGGGTAGGGAGGACAGAAAGAAAGCAAATTTTAAGAGAGGTTAGAACTGAGACAAACCTTCAGTTTGAAAAAGAAATCAAAAAACATAATTCCAGCTTATTACATCAGCATAAACAGCCATTGGTTAAGAATTTTCAACTGTCAGCAGATATTTTAACTCCACCCAATTTTAACTCAGACAATGTGAAATGTCAGCTATCTTTATTGCATCAAAATATTCGAGGACTGAGAAATAAAATTAATGAATTAACTATATGCATAGATGAATTAGAGTCTTCAAACCCAGCTGACATAATCTGCCTCTCTGAACATCATGTGACCACTGGTATAGAACTTTTAAGTGTTACAGGGTTTAGGTTAGCATCTCACTTTTGTAGATCAGAAATGGAGAAAGGAGGAGTTGCCACATTCATTAGGAACTGTCATAAATTTAAGAACATAGACATTCATAAATTTTGCCTAGAACAGCATATGGAAGCATGTGCAACAGAATTAGATTTTCACAAAAAATCTTTCATAATATTAAGTGTATATCGAGCACCTGCAGGTAACTTTAATCTGTTTGTAAACCACCTTGAAGCTGTACTGGCCCATTTAATAACCAAAAACAAAGAAATAGTGGTTGCTGGTGATTTCAATGTAGATTTCCTTAAAGACTCTCCGAATAAGAACTTATTTGAGTTAGTAACACTATCATTCAACTTAATTCCCACAGTAAAGTTCCCCACTAGGATAGCCACTTGCTCACAAACAGCCATTGATAATATCTTTATAGAAAAGTCCAATGAACAAAATTATATTACAAAACCAATAGCCAATGGCCTCTCAGACCATGACATGCAGTTCCTTCTGTTAAATGTTAATACTGAACAGGATATAAAATCTGTTAAATCTGAGCTCAAGAGGGTAATCAGTAAGCCAAAAATTGATTATTTTAGGACACTCCTCAGAGACATTCACTGGACTGATGTTTACAGTGCTCATGGCATGAATGAAAAATATAACATTTTTGCTAATAAAGTGCTTACCTTATTTGAACACTGCTTTCCCCCAAAACTTAGCAAGGTTAGAGGAAAATCTACAAAGAAGCCATGGATTACTCGAGGAATAAGGGTATCTTGTAAAACAAAAAGAAAACTGTATTTGTCAATCCGAAACATTTCCAATGTTGATGCTATAGCACATTATAAGAAATACTGCAAAATATTAAAGACTGTAATATGGATGTCAAAGCAAATATATTACAAGGAAAAGATAGTCAAATCAGATAACAAAATAAAGACAATATGGGATATAGTGAAGGAGGAGACCGGTAGGACCAGACATGAAGAGGAACAAATAGCATTAAGAGTAAATGATACATTGGTGACAGATGTGTATAGTGTTGCAGAACTTTTTAACAAACATTTTATAACTGTTACTGAAAAGATGGGGTTGTCAGGTTCGGTAGATGCTGCTATGGATTACCTTAGACCAGACATTTCAAGTAATTTCCATAATATGAATTTGACCCTCACTACCCCAACAGAAATAATGTCCATCATAAAATCTTTAAAATCAAAAACATCTAGTGGGTATGATGAAATATCAACAAAGTTAATTAAAGAATGTGATTCTGAGCTAAGTAACATATTAAGCTATCTGTGTAACCAGTCGTTTATCAGTGGAATATTTCCTGAATGGCTGAAATATGCTGAAGTTAAGCCACTGTTTAAGAAGGGAGATAAAGAAATAGCATCAAATTTCCGTCCAATTTCACTGTTACCAGCATTCTCAAAAATTTTCGAAAAAGTAATGTACCGTCGTCTTTATAACCATCTTATCTCAAATAACATACTGTCAAAGTCACAGTTTGGATTTCTAAAAGGTTCTGATATTGAGAAGGCTATCTTCACTTACAGTGAAAATGTGCTTAATTCATTAGACAAAAAATTGCAGGCAACTGGTATATTTTGTGATCTATCAAAGGCATTTGACTGTGTAAATCACAATATCCTTTTAAGTAAACTAGAATATTATAGTGTAACAGGAAATGCTGCAAAATGGTTCAAATCTTATATCTCTGGCAGGAAACAAAGGGTGTTATTAGGAAAGAGCTTGATACATGTCTATCAGGCATCATCCAACTGGGAACTAATTACATGTGGGGTCCCACAAGGTTCCATTTTGGGGCCCTTACTTTTTCTTGTGTATATCAATGACCTTTCATCAGTAACATTACCAGATGCCAAGTTTGTTTTGTTTGCCGATGATACAAACATTGCAATAAATAGCAAATCAAGTGTAGTCTTAGAAAGATCAGCCAATAAAATATTTGTGGACATTAATCACTGGTTCCTAGCCAATTCTTTGTCACTAAACTTTGAAAAAACACACTACATGCAGTTCAGAACTTGTAAGGGGTGTCAGAAGAGTATATGTCTAACATATGATGACAAGAAGATAGAAGAAGTGGACAGTGTTAAATTCTTGGGATTACAGCTTGATAATAAATTCAATTGGGAGGAGCACACCACAGAACTGCTGAAGCGTCTTAACAAATCTCTGTTTGCAATGCGAATTTTGTCAGACGTAGGGGATATAAAAATGAAAAAGCTGGCATACTATGCTTACTTTCATTCCATAATGTCATATGGGATTATTTTTTGGGGTAATTCATCAAGCCAAGCTAAAGTTTTCCGGGCACAAAAACGTGCAGTAAGAATTATATGTGGTGTGAACTCAAGAACATCCTGCAGAAGCCTGTTTAGGGAACTAGGGATACTAACTACAGCTTCCCAGTATATTTATTCCTTAATGAAATTTGTCATTAAAAATATATCACTTTTTCAAACCAACAGCTCAATTCATGGAATCAATACTAGAAATAAGAATAATCTTCACAAGAATTTAAAGTCACTTAGTCTTGTACAAAAAGGTGTGCATTATTCAGGAACACACATTTTCAATAACTTGCCAGCAGCCATAAAAAGCTTAACAACCAATGAAATTCAGTTTAAGAGAAGCCTAAAGGATTTATTGGTGGCCAACTCCTTCTACTCCATTGATGAATTTCTTAGTAAAACCAACTGATTTGCATATAAGTACAACATAACTTCTGCACAATTTCAGTGCAGTAATGTGTTCACTGAAAATTTGTGTGTGTGTGTGTGTGTGTAAGTATAATCTAACTTCTGCACCATTTCAGTGCAGTAATGTGTTCATTGTAAATAAGTATTACAGTAGTTGTATTACATGTTTATTACCTTATAAATAAATAAAAAACGTTTTTTATTTTAAATTCAGTGCATTAGTATTTGTAAAATGACTCTTAGTGTTCATTAAAAATGACGATCATTCCACTTGGGACCTGTGGAATGGTACATTAGCTTATTTGTTTTAGTTGTAAATATTTGTCATGTATTGTTGTTTTTCTGACATGTTCCACATCCAGGAGGACCTCCTCACTACGGATCAATTGGAATGAAAGTAAATCTAATCTAATCTAATCTAATCTATACCCAGACAGCTGGGGTACACTAATTCCGTTCAGGGGGGAGGGGGGGGGTATGGGGTGGCGGCATGAAGGACATCCTGCCACCCATTACAATTAACATTCCAAATCCGGTAAATCATGGCGTAACCGCGGGACAAGGCGCAAGCGATAGATAGATAGCACTCTCTTTACATTTATTTGTTGTTCAACATTTTATTTTTTACGTTACATTACCACTACACTGTCGAAGATGTAATTTTCTGTCCGTTTGTGCTTCAATGAGATTTGTACATAGTTTCCCATGTCGTTTACAAACATTGTAATTTCTTTGGCGACAGTAATCATGAATGGCTGATAATGGCCTTCTAAGCCGAAAACCGGTTAGCACAATAAATTAACACTGAAGAACAAAAGCAAACTAGTGCTTTCCATTAATTAGACGTAAATTTGCACATGACTGCCTATACGCATGAGCTTTTCTGACAATCGACTGTGAATGACGTCGTTGTCACATAATCTCACTTTCGTCAGCAAGCAGAAGTGTGTTTATCGCTACTAGTCCGACCGTAAGTGTTTGGCAAAATGAAAAATAACAGAAGTAAACCAAATTTTGCGAAGTAAGTGTACTTACTTACCGAATTTGTCTTTGTGAATGCATCAGTTCTTGAAAATAAAGTAACTGATGGTTGTGCCGGCCGGTGTGGCCAAGCGGTTCTAGGCGCTTCAGTCTGGAACCACGTGACCGCTGCGGTCGCAGGTTCGAATCCTGCCTCGGGCATGGATGTGTGTGATGTCCTTAGGTTAGTTAGGTTTAAGTATTTCTAAGTTCTAGGGGACTGATGACCTCAGATGTTAAGTCCCATAGAGCTCAGAGCCATTTGAACCATTTTGCACTGATGGTTGCAGCGTAAAGGAATAAACGTCTCGATACGGTCATTATTTTTTTTCGTTTTTTATGTTCAGTTCGAATACCTACGAAATATAAAGTTTACGAAATCTATGCTACTTATCACCTGCAATGGCCATTTTTATGAAAAATACACGTCTTCGTTATTTCTAATTGTACACTGCACAGAAAAGCCCAGTTTTCATTGCTAACAAAACAACATAGTTACCGATCTTTTATAAAGATTATTAAATGAGATTGTACAATAAAAAATTGCAAATTACATATATCTGTATTTTTGTGTTTTACGCTTCACATAAATTTTAATTCACCTGGAATCGAGCCCAGGCCCTATGCAAATAGCATGGAGGTTAACACAGAGCTACACTGCTTGTCGAAAAATGCTTCCCTTATTTTAGTATACTAACATCGGTCGCAAACTTAGAAGTCGATTTTGTTGATAATTTTTTAGAGCGGCATCGAGATAAGTTAGCTATACTCCTTGTAAGTTTGATTAATGAATTAATTAACTTCCTAGGTTCATCTCTGATACAGTGTATGGTTAACGATGCCTTGAGTCTGTCTCAGAACAGGGTGATGCGCCGCCATCTTAATACTGTATGCTTACAAAATGCTTGTCACCTCGAGAATACCGGGTAATGAACCACGATTACATTTAATCCCGGCCAACTCCCTCGTCAACTTTACTGGAGGTCGGTGTACCAGAATTGTTGCGTTCAGCAGAGTTAAATGCCTAATTTACGGAGGTCAGCTTTTTATTGAGATTGGTTCACTCGACGGCATATTTTATAGGGAATTATTCCTTAAGGGATTTGGTGTGCAGTCTTCTACGGAAGTGAAACGTGAACAATAACTAGGTCAGTCACGAAAAAGGTAGAAGCTTTTGAAATGCGGTGAAACAGAAAAATAGCGAATATTGGTTGGTTAGACTGAACAACTAGTGAATATATAACAGGTGAGACAAGAAATTTATTCCACAACCTGACTAAAAGAACTGATCTTTTTATAAGGTACAGATGCATCAAGGAATAGTCAATTTGGTCCTTGAAGGAACCGGTGGCGAGGAGGGGGAAGGAGGGGGAAAAGTTGTGGATCAAGAGTTGACTACCATAAGCAGGTTCAAATGAATATCGCTCGCAGCTCAACAGCCCTTCACAGGACAGGCTAGTGTGGAGAACTACATAAATCCTGTCTTCGGATTGAATAAGTATTCGAAGCTTTGCGTATTTTTTTTATTTTTGTAAGAGGCAACAATAAAAGTCATGTCGATGTTTATCTAAGACTGCCTGGTACTCTTTGCTCTTACGTCTTGGTCCCTTCTCACTGCCCTTAGATTCACGTTATACGCTCATTACGGCTTGCGTATCTGATAACGCTGTAGGCTGTCTCTTTCACAAACGGTTTAAATGGCTCTGATCACTATGGAACTTAACTTCTGAGGTAATCAGTCCCCTGGAACTTAGAACTATTTAAACCTAACTAACCTAAGGACATCACACACATCCATGCCCGAGGCAGGATTCGAACCTGCGACCGTAGCGGTCGCACGGTTCCAGACTGTAGCGCCTAGAACCGCTCGGCCACTTCGGCCGGCTCTCTTTCCCAAAAAATTTTTAATCTTTAGGGTCATCAGTCTTCTGACTGGTTTGATGCAGATTAAACAGTATTTAAGTGTTTTGTATTCGCTGATACCGAAGATGAGCGCCATTTTCTCTATAGGGATTGGAGATAAATCGATATTATAAAAATAAGAATCTGTGTGTGTCGTAACAGTTTGCGGTGAATACATAATCATTGTACAAAGTAACGGAAAACAGACATTGCCAATAAGGCAAGATGATCGCACAATTATGTGGCTGCGGATTTTAGACAGCGACGCATACGAGCAAAACTAAATAACGGACAACATATTCTGACCATGGAGTTGCGACGGATCCTAATTTTTTCCATCAGTTCACCATTTGCACCCCCTCGCCTACGTTAAATTCGTAAGTGCATGCGTGGTTCCCGTTGTGGATGCGATATTTATACTAGCCGCACGGTTGGTGGTATTTTAAGAACAACGGACCGTGCAGGCGACAATGCGGTCGACATGCGACTACATTAGGTTCTGCTGTGCTAAAGCGACTCCCGGTGTTTAAAGCTAGCGCACGCAGCCCTACGAATAGCAGACCTCAGGGCTAGATAGTGGTATGTGCAGTCACTGTCGTAAATCTGACACAGCAAGCCATGAGTTCACGTGTTGGTGCTGTGTGGACGATGGATCTGACGCTACACGGCGTTGCTTCCAAGAGCCCCACCTACACTGCCTTCTACACACTATCACCATCATACGGCCACTACCTTCAACCATCTACCAATTCCGAGTCTCACAGACGAGGTAACGTTGAGTCCTCTGATAAATTTATAATATGTAGTGGGAAACTCGTGGTCTAGACGTTCAGTTCCACTTTAGACGTCGTGCGGTTAAGCCATTATTTACTTTTGCTCCGTCATAACGCTACGAGTATTGGAATATTGATATTTATTTGACTTTTGTACTTTGTGAGAATTCATCTTTGTGGTTTTTAAGAATGCTCTCGGTAGCGGCGTTGTACGCTTGTTTTGTCCCCATAGCTTCCAGGTCTACTCTACGTCAGGGCACGGTGAATTTTTCTTATGATAAGTCGACACGTCATGTGCAGCTCAGTTCTCTCGATATCTAATCTCTCGATATCTACGACTTGTTGCTAGATACTTTTTGTTCGGCTTCGGATCAGCTACACACTATTTTAACACCAAACTCTGTGTTTTATTTAGTAAGTTTGTGAATCCCTACAAGTATAAAAATTATTGCTTAATCATGGTTATCAGGTATTTTTTCGTCACAGAGATGACTCAGTTTGTATAGCCCTTCTAGCGAATTCTGACACCGAATATACGAATTTTGTGTGTTAAAATGGTTCAAATGGCTCTAAGCACTATGGGACTTAACATCTGAGGTCATCAGTTCCCTAGACGTACAACTACTTAAACTTAACTAACCTAAAGGCATCACACACATCCATGCCCGAGGCCGGATTCGAACCTGCGACCGTAGCAGCAGCGCGGTTCCGGACTGAAGTGCCTAGAACCGCTAGGCCACCGCGGCTGGCTTTTGTGTGTTCAGCCTGGCTACCGAGGAACATAATGTCTAACTTATAAGACGTTTTAGTTAAGTATCGTGAAGTCAAAACCATTCGCCTTGAACGATGGTCAACCAGCACAGACTTCAAATCTACAGCCACTTACGGTGGCCAGGTCGGGACGTGCTTTTTGTATAATGAGGGTGGTACCAGTTGGTCGTGGAGGGTTTTTGTTTCGCGATGTTGTCCTGAATAGCGGCGTATGTTACTGGTGGCGCTCAATGGCACTGAACCAGTGAATCAGTGGCCGGGCGACGTTCTACTATTGATTTCGACTGGACGGATAAGAAGTCCGCTGGGGGTGATTTTCGCCGCTAGTACGCAATACGAGTTCTGACGTGAATGCTCCGTGCATGGAAGCTCATGTGATCCAAACTAAGAGGTACTGCTGATCTTTGTCTCCTGTCCTGCTCCCTCCTTCCCACCCCCTCCAATCCTCACGTTCTCTGACCCTCGTGCATCTGCAGATCCTCTGGATGGCGGGATGGAGTCAGCACTAACGCACCAAAAGTTGAGACTGAAGGTTCTGGTTTCTGCTGGTGTTTCCTCTGAATGTCTCCAACATCCAGAACACTTGCTCTCGATTTCCTTGTCGCTGGTTCCATTCGTTCCACCCGCTGAGTCGCAGCACCTGGGTACCTCGTCTGGTAATCCTGATGGCTGACATAGAAGTCAAACTCGGGCGTAGTTTCACGTGTTTTGTCTCTCGTGACGTGCGGTCTGTCGTCTGGTTGTTTTCGTGACGTGGGACGGACGCTTTCGCTGGTGGTATCCCCTGTGCAAACAGCTTCCGATTCAGGCCGGGCAATAATCCATTTGGATTCCCACCTCGCCGAGGGTGAAGGACAACTGGCCACGGAGTCGGCGTAAGCAATGAATCCAGCTGGATATGAATAAAGGCTCAGTAGGACGCGACGCAAACCCATCTCCCTCAGATAGTAGAAGAATGTGGTTATGTTTTGTGACAGTCGAGGGGTAAAAGAAATGTGTTTATTTGTTGCAATTTCCATAGTCTCTTATTCTGACTGAAGACACAAGATTTCTCTTTTACTACCCTAATTTTCTACAGAATTAACTCAGACCTACGTTTGGCTTTGTTACCTTAATTTAATTATTATTTCTGTGCTGGTACTGTACTTATACAAGAAGTTTTGTTCTCTTCCTGGATTTCAGACTGTTTTTTAATGTGGCTCCTGAATGTGCGACGGGTACCACCCTTGTCGTTTCGTGGGGATGTTCCCATTACCGACCTCGAAATACTTGATCCTGGTACAGGAACAGGATGTCCTCCTTCTGACCTCACCTTGGTTATTTTATACGCACCCTGTGGATCGGGTTACACACTGGCTCGTTCGTGGTTTACAAAGAGAAGATCGTCTACATTTTGTGCAAGAGTTCTCGGTGTCCCATCTCAGGTGGCGTTTTTGTGTTTTACTTCTCAGCTATCAGTTCCCACATAATTTTGTCGTAATTTAAGTGAAGTGGTCCATGCGACGTGGGGGAGTAGAAACACCTCACTGCGGTTAGATACACACTTTTTTGTTTTTGTTTTTTTCGTTTTACCGCCACCTCTGTTACCTGTATCGACAGGTTTCTATTTATCTGATGAAGTGCGTTACAGGATTCTTGCGGTAGATGTTATCCCCTTTTCTATTTCGAAACATTCTGCTGTTGCGCCCACTGTAGACCTTGAACGCCAACTACTGTTAGGCACTCAGTGGATGCTGAATGTCCTCACTTCACGGATAGCGTGCTGGATGATGTGGTTGGTACCATTTGGGAGCGTTGCCTCCGTTCCTCTAACCGTTACTCCTTGCTGTTGGATGGTTGACAGATTTGGCGGAGCCCAAGCTCCGTAAGTCCTTAATATCATACTGTCCTGCTCGGGCGAGGGACTTTAGGGAAACTTCCGATGTTATTCCACTCTCCTCCATGAATTGTATGAACGAGGGTGACACCTCCACGAATCAAAGATCTTCCCTGTATTATATCAAAGTTGCTGCAGTGCAAGAAGCTTCTGAAGGAAGGTTTACCGGTCAAATCTAAACCTCGTTCGCTTTTCGCAGGGGAGCTGACATCCTTGTTTCACCCGCTTCGCCATGAATCTCGATCTCGTCCCTCCGCCGTAACGTCTCCCACAGTTGCTGATGGCACTTCACCAACATTACGTTGAACTATATGCAGTGCATGGCAATGTGAGACCCCTTTCCGATGATATTCGTGAAACTCCAAGTGAGAGAATCAAGATTTCTCAGAACGTTGAATTTCCGCCAGTCTTTCGGGCAGATGAGGTGTTTGCACTGTTTACTGTTTCTTCCTCCTGTGAATCACCTGGTTCAGATGGCCTCCCTAAGTGTTATGATGTCCGCTTTTTGCCCATCTTCAGAGCGACATTTATGGCAGTGATAAACAAGGTTGGGCAGTGTAAAACAGTGCCCGAATTCTTTTTGTAGGAGGGTGAAGTAGTACGAATACCGTAACGCTCTGGCCATGTCACTGCGGATTCCGTCCGTACTCTCACTTTGCTTAGTTTTGATTATAAAACTATTGCGAGGGTAATCAGTAGCATGTTACCTTCTCTGTTGGCGAACATGATTGAAGAGCACTAGTTTCCTTCGTTCACATGGTTCAAATGGCTCTGAGCACTATGGGAATTAATATCTGAGGTCATTAGTCCCCTAGAACTTAGAACTACTTAAACCTAACTAGCCTAAGGACATCACACACATCCATGCCCGAGGCAGGATTCGAACCTGCGACCGTATCAGAGTATTACCTTGCTGTAAGCTATTTGTATGCTGATACATTGCAGCGGCTGGTATCTACGACCCAGTACTTGCCCGTTCACTGGGAGGGGGTCTACCATCTCAATCCCATAGAACAATTGTCGCCGCTGATCCCCTGCAAAACCGCGAAGAACAATGTTAATCTCCCGGTTCATTCCATGGCAGTGCCTTCTTCTTGGTGTAGGGTCACAAATAATTTCATCAACACTAATGGCCGTTTGCATCGGACTGGGGTTATTACACTGACAAATGTAGTAAGTGTGCTCTTATAAATGCCAACCAGTATCGCATTATCTGCTGTGAACATTTAACGAACTGGTATTGGCTCTGGAGGCAACTGGCCTTCCTTACCAGAACTGTTGACACCACCTACATCACTAACATTGTTCTGTGTCTTGTTTTCCGAGATTGAAAAATAGTACAGTTACGTGGCTACTTGCTCGTTTTGTACACTTTGTGGTGGCTGGTGACAGAGGAGACGATCACATGATGTTTCGCTAGTATATGCATTCTGCATACTGATGCAGCCAACAAATGTCCCACTTTCAGGACTCCTTTGCCAACATGCTCATCCTGACGTTTTACCCTTTAGGCATTAGCTGAGGGCGGATGAGGGGTACGGATACTTTTCATAGTATGTAGTGTTGCACAACTACATAAGAACAATCATCTGAAAGAGGACGCCACCAAATTCAATATAAGACTGCGCAATGTGTCTGTGATGTAATTCAGCTGGTATCTTCCATTGTCTCTGCGCCTTTTATAAGCATACCTCCTACATTGATTGTTGAACAGGGTGTTTCCAGTTACAAATTGATATTTACTGCAGAACCCATTTATTTTCCCCTCTCATTCTTACTACCAGTCCTGTATTCTCCTACTTATTCAGCAAAATGATAACCGTCCATGATTCTTAAATTTTCGTCTTCACACTGTGAATTACGGTTCAGTGTCGACATACACTACTGGCCATTAAAATTGCTACACCAAGGATAAATGCAGAAGATAAACGGGTATTCATTGGAAAAATGTATTATACTAGAACTGACATGTGATTACATTTTCACGCAATTTGGGTGCATAGATCCTGAGAAATCAGTACCCAGAACAACCACCTCTGACCGTAATAACGGCCTTGATACGCCTGGGCATTGAGTCAAACAGAGCTTGGATGGCGCGTACAGGTACAGCTTCCCATGCAGCTTCAACTCGATACCACAGGTCATCAAGAGCAGTGACTGGCGTATTGTGGCGAGCCAGTTGCTAGGCCACCATTGACCAGATGTTTTCAGTTGGTGAGAAATCTGGAGAATGTGTTGGCCAGAGCAGCAGTCGAACATTTTCTGTATCCATAAAGGCCCGAACAGGACCCGCAACATGCGGTCGTGCATTATCCTGCTGAAATGTAGGGTTTCGCAGGGATCGAATGAAGGGTAGAGCCACGGGTCGTAACACATCTGAAATGTAACATCCACTGTTCAAAGTTCCGTCAATGCGAACAAGTGGTGACCGAAACGTGTAACCAATGGCACCCCATACCATCACGCCGGGTGATACGGCAGTATGGCGATGACGAATACACGCTTCCAATGTGCGCGATGTCGCCAAACACGGATGCGACCATCATGATGCTGTATACAGAACCTGGATTCATCGGAAAAAATGACGTTTTGCCATTCGTGCACCCAGGTTCGTCATTGAGTGTACCATCGCAGGCGCTCCTGTCTGATGCAGTGTCAAGGGTGACCGCAGCCATGGTCTCCGAGCTGATAGTCCATGCTGCTGCAAACGTCATCTAACTGTTGGTGCAGGTGGTTGTTGTCTTGCAAACGTCCCCATCTGTTGACTCAGGGATCGAGACGTGGCTGCACGATCCGTTACAGCCATGCGGGTAAGGTGCCTGTCATCTCGACTGCTAGTGATACGAGGCCGTTGGGATCCAGCACGGCGTTCCGTATTACCCTCCTGAACCCACTGATTCCATATTCTGCTAACAGTCATTGGATCTCGACCAGCGCGAGCAGCAATGTCGCGATACGATAAACCGCAATCGCGTTAGGCTACAATCTGACCTTTATCAAAGTCGGAAACGTGATGGTACGCATTTCTCCTCCTTACACGAGGCATCACAACAACCTTTCACCAGGCAACGCCGGTCAACTGCTGTTTGCGTATGAGAAATCGGTTGGAAACTTTCTTCATGTCAGCACGTTGTAGGTGTCGCCACCGGCGCCAACCTTGCGTGAATGCTCTGAAAAGCTAATCAGTTGCATATCACAGCATCTTTTTCCTGTCCGTTAAATTTCGCGTCTGTAGCTCGTCATCCTCGTGGTGTTGCAATTTTAATAGCCAGTAGTTTACTTTCGTAACAGTTCCCAGTTCATCTGTGGTATCGTACAGACTTCACACTGCCGTACCCTAACCTCTAGCGAGTGCTCGCTCCATTACGCAATGCCGTATTTAAGGTGCTGAACTCTACGCCTCCTCTCTCAGCGTAGCAAGAGACTTAGGCTGACGTCAATATAGGTTTGAGCTAGATCGCTCCCCAGTTTGTAACCACATCTGAAAGAGTCAACTTAATACTTAAAGTATCTGATAGATTTAGGCATTTAAATGTGGAATATTGTACTGCCAAAAGACAGTTCGTTAATCTTAGCATCAAGGGGATGCTTTTATACTCAAAAACAGTTGTAACTTATTAAGGAGTCCTCTGGCAAGGAATTGTGTCAAAGTTAAGTAAACCTTTTATTCATTTACGTAATATGGTGAGCTAAAATTTCATCTGTTGGTGTAGAAAATCATATCATAGAGCTGTGAAAGAGCCCACGGCCATGACCGGACGAATGTAGGTTCGCCTGTCACCTCATCATCGATCGCAGGTTTGATATAGGTGAGTTAACAGGAACCGTGGACACGAAGTTGGTTAGTGTGATTCTATGAATTTTGGGCTCAGCGTTATTATATGCAAAACTAAGCCTACCGACTGACTGAGCCCACTGGGTCAGAGACTGCGCGTGGAAAATTATCAGGGCAGATTTCTGGTTTCACTTAACTAGTTCCACATGTGGTGGCTGTGGATAATAGGGAGTAGTAATGACGTGAGATACAGCGTTATTGAAGTAGATTATTCTGTATTCTCAAGACATACAAACTTGGGCATTAATGCATACCAACATCTTACGTGCTCCAAACATCGGAAACTTGTGCCTAAATGCTTATTCATAAGCTCAGTGACGACAGACTTACTCGGGAGCGGCCAAAGCGCAGAAAGGCGTAGACCACACCAATAAGTGCCAGTTACCCTACTACGTATTGGGTGGAGCTCCAGAAATCGTTAAAAATTTTGTCCATGGAGTGCTCCACCCAACTCGAACTAAGCTCACTCTTACTGTCCCTGGGAATGGGCTTATTCATCGTACATTCTTGACATTGCCCTACTAGATTCCTTACATCATCGGTGAACGTCCTCCACGTTAAATACTCCTCAGTTTTCATGACTGTTTTATAAATTCCTTGAGGTACCCTACTTAATGAATGATGGAAGTACCTGGAGGAGGAATCAACTTCATCAGAAAACATATCTCTCCCATAATAATAAGTGCAGAAACAAATCATGTTCTTGAATAGAGAATTTTTTGGCACCTCCTTACCACCCCAAATTATTGTTTCATTTCCCATAACCCAGCATATGCATCCTGTTTTCCCCCCAGGTTTCCAAACAGCCATGGAATCTACCCTAGGACCACAGAAACAGGCATTTGCTTTTTGTATGTTGTGAGGGATCAGCGACATTGGCCTTGGGGTGGAACATGTGGCAGCTATTTGATCATCCACGGTCCTGACGTGCCTCAGTTCAAGCTGGAAAGCCAATATCCTCACTTCCCGTTTACCGATTCTTCCAGTCTTACGGGGCCTGGACAATACCCTGGTCCATGGCTGGTTTTCGGTTTCCAGTCGAAATAGTTAACACTCTAGGTAAATTTTAAATTTTTCCATCTTGAATGAAACAACCAGTGCCTCCAGCTCATAAAATGAGTACTTGCTCTCAGCAGCGGACAGATACCTTGTATCATAAGCAGTGTGCTTCCTTTCTCCTTCATACTCTCTGAGGCGAGATGTGTACTCCGAACAAATCATTAAAGGAAACTGAGGGTAGGACACGATTCCTGTGACAGAAACTGGTCCAAATGGTTCAAATGGCTCTGAGCACTATGGGACTTAACTTCTAAGGTCGTCAGTCCCCTAGAACTTAGAACTACTTAAACGTAACTAACCTAAAGACTTCACACACATCCATGCCCGAGGCAGGATTGGAACCAGCGACCGTAGCGGTTACGCGGTTCCGACTGAAGCGCCTAGAACCCCTCGGCCACTGCGGCCGGCACAGAAACTGGCCGCGAAGCCTGATGAACTTCAACAATTTCAGAGACGTAACACTCTCAGGCTGTTCAGAACTCCAGAGAATAGCTGAGAGAATACCCATGAACTGGTGTCGAATTTTGTCCTCGAGAAGCTAGGCCTGCAGTTGACATTTGAATGAAATCAGTCGAGTGGTATGTGAGACGCCAGGCTCTACAAAATCCAGACTAATAATAGTGAAGCTCGTGTCTCACACGAAAATAGCTGAAATCTTCAAAGCAAAGAAGAAACTAGTTGAATCAGGTCTGATAATACTACAGGATCTCACCTCTGAAAGATTAAACAATTTTAAGAATGTGATTTCAATATTTGAGTTTCATAATGCATGGAAAAATGATGGCAAGAAAATGGTGAAGATCTAAAAAGGAAAAAGAACAATTAGCAATGATAATGAATTCTAAGGCCTGTACATTAGAGAGAAGATTAGGTTAGCTCTTACTGCTGCTGTCTTGTGTGTCTATAGTGTCAGTAAATAACAGTTAATCGACTTGAATAATGTTATAACAGTTCTGCTTACATCGTTACTCGTTCCTATTTTTTATTTTTCTTATTTAGTATCTCATTTACTGTACCAGCTTAGTCTTTCTTCGATTTGTATTTTGTAGTTTGTTGTTGTACAGGGTGATTCAAAAAGAATACCACAGCTTTGAAGAGCTGTATTTAATCAAAGAAATATGATGAAACCTTGGGTTACTAATCAATATGAAGAGTACTTAGCAAAGTTTTTTTCCAGTACAAAACAAGTTCATAAATGTACAATATGAAGCCTTCCAAACATTCGAATGCCATCAACCCGAAACTCGAACTCACTCCACACTCTCTGTAGCACCTCCGGTGTAACAGTTTGGATATCTGCAGTTCTTCCTTCTTTTAGTTCCTCAGTGTTAGCTAGTAGTGGTGAATGAAACACCATATCCTTAACTTACCCCATAGAAGAATAATCACATGGGCTGAGGCCAGGGCTTCTTGGAGGCCAGTAATGAAGTGCTCTGTTATGAGTTGCCAGGTGGCTGATCCATCGCTGTGTGTACTTTTTGTCCAAATACGCAAGGGCGGCTAAGTGCCGATGGGGTGGGGCCCCATCCGGCTGGAAAATCAATTGACGTGCTTCTCCTTCGACTTGAGGGAACAGCCAGTCCTGCACCATTTCCACATAGGTTTTCCAAGTTAAAGTTGTACTTTCGAATAAAAAAGGACCAAAAATATTATTGGATGAAATGCTACAGATAACGTTCACCTTAGGTGAATCATGCTCGTGTCTGTTTCCCGCAGATTCTCAGTGCCCCATATAGGTACATTATGCCCATTGACTTTCTCAGCTATGTAAAATGTTGGAACATCGCTAAACACTAGCTTCGAAATGCACCAGTCATCTGTTTCCAGTTGCTCAAGGACAAACTCAAAGAACTCGATTCTTTTCACATTAGCAGCTTTAGAAAGGGCTTGAAATAATCGTAGATGATAAAGTTTCGTTAGTAAGCTTTTCCTTAGGATTTTGCAAATAAAATGGGTGGGATGCAGGGTTCGCAGCACTCTGCTAGCTCGGCAGTTCAACTTCCCTGGAATATGAGCAAATTCTTCCTGTCTTTTTTTTTCTTTTTTCTTTATTGTCATATCACTCCCCATAATGGGGCGGGCTGGCAGCGGCACAATACACTGTTCTTCGGCAAAGAGAGTTGCAAGAAACACAAACACATAAGAAAAAAATACATAAACGAGAATGGTAAAAATGGGTGACTAAACGATAACAATAACAGATGAGTATAAAAGGTAGATTAAAAAAACATAGATGAGAGCCACATACACACACATGTGCGGAGAATGATCATTGTAAACTGAAGCAAAAACAAAGAAGCACCACAGCGGCAACACAAATGAGTGACACTGGCAACACTGTTGGTGGCGATGAAATGTAGCACTGCACATGGCACTGGAGAAACACTGGCACTACAACAAAAACGTTAAAAATTACTGCACTGAAAGGGGGGGGGGGGGACCTACCATCGGGTGTAGGGTAGGGGGGAAAGATGGTAGGGGGAAGCAGGAGGGGGGAGAAATGGTGTGGTAAAAGAGAGAAGGAAAGGAGCCAGAAGCCCAGGGGGGAAAGGATAAAGGATGTGGACAGCAGCGGAATCTTTTTGAATCATCCTGCATTACTATGAGGGAGAGAGAGAGAGAGCTCTGAGGGGGTAGGGGGAGAAGGGGGGATTTGATCTGGTAGGAATGCTTCCTGAACGTGGTCAACATTTAATTCATTCGTGCACCGCTGTCCGGAACATTTACCTTTACAGAAACATCCTTTCTTTGTGAATTATTCATACCAACATGCGATACACCACCTATCAGGAGGCTGAACACCATACGTATTCCGAAATGCACTATGAACACTTGTCGTCGATTCATTCTGCCATACTTTATAACACAAAAAGCTTTTTATTGAGCAGCCGCCATCTTTGCACTGACAACAGAAATGGAGGTTACGTGGCCAACAGCGCTCCTAGCGGCGAAATGAACAACAAAATGAGACTTAAGAGCTTCCTTCAATCGACGACTGAACGAGAGTAGCTCTGCTTTCCTTCTTTGCAGAGTTCTCAGTTTTCAGAGTTGTGGTATTCTTCTTGAATCATCCTGCATTACTATTGTCACTCATGAATACTCTGCTTTTATTCCATTTATATTGCTTCCAGTATTGTTGCTCACAGTGTTACTTAGTACAGGGGTAATGTTGTCTGGGAGTGGAGTGACCAGGCAAAATAAGGACTAAACATCATTTGTATCAAGACTTTAATTAACACTCCTCAGCCGAAATAACTTTATAAATTAGGTAAACCTGACCTCTACATATTAAGCCATAATTTCACAAAGCTATTTAAGAACAATTACAGATAAACGACCAGCAATGTTAGCAAATATTAGTGAGATCAAATGACAAAATGTTATAGTGTTAATTCAAATATTTGCTCTCAACTCTACAGAAAGCCATTTATTGGAACATGAGGTATGAAAATTTAAATTAAGAGCAACTGTTATTCTCTTTTCAAAACATACAATTTCTGTGTGCCCGCTTGTCATTATTTTGAAATATTTACAGCCAATTTCAATACGAGAAGGAAGATAATATTCCACCAATTGAAGTTACATAACTATCTCTTCAAAGGTTCAAAGAAAACACTCTTTAAAACAGGCAGGCCAGCAAATATCTAAGAATGTGATTGACTAAAATTAACAAATGATTCAGGTTTACTGAAAAAGGTGATCATTAAAAGGAAACAAAGTAAGAATCAAAGCCCCTTGATATGAAACTACTACACGTCGGGCAGTGTGGTCCGGACGAAAGGGGAGGCCCGACATGTTGCTCACCAGACTCTTTTCTAAGCAGCCAATGGGAACTCGCCCCAAGGCAGAAACAAGCAACGATAGTCTGAGAAACAGAAAAGTAATTTTTAAGTAAAACGAGAAAAAACTTAAGTCTTGGATGACATGCTGGTAGCATAGACAAAACATTTGTGAAAAGTCACTAAAAAGATAGCACCTGACAATAAAGAATTTCAGAGACCAACCGAAATTTAGCTTCAAATCACGCCCCTAGGCGGAAATGTTAAATACTTAACCATAGCGCCGGACGGAAAACCTCGGTGGGAAGAAGGAAGATGCGAGCGGTTGGCTGATGAACCTCACTTACGTAAACACAAGCTTGGTTTGAAAGTACAGCCTACCAGAACACATGCAACAAGATTTTCCCCGGTAAGGTGGATAAGATTTAGAGCTCCAAATAACTAAACAAAGAGTTTGAGAGATTTAGTACACAACGTACCAAAAAAAAAATGGATGTCCTGAGCAATGAGACATTAAATATTAAAGCAATTTATAAAACTGCAATAATTTAAAACACACCATCAAATCACAGCTCTGTGATAGTTACCAAATGGAAACTATCATGTTTTGATACGAGCGACATGCTCCTGAGATCTCCTCAAATCGCCTGGCCAGTCATACGAACAAAGAACAACAACAGAAGGCTGAACCGAATCTGATAGGGAAGCAGCAGAGCACAGACATGCACAGAAAGCGAATCATTCAAAATTATCACCCTCACAGCACAGAGCAAGATCAGACTTTATGAATGCCCTGTGGTCTCGACACCGAAGTAGCTAACTAAAACAGTTCACTGAGCATTCAACGCCGCTGTTCGATGACAAACAGAGGAAAACATTGGAGCCGTCGGAAGATGTATGGATGACAACGACCCTCAGCTCGCCTCCAGACCTTTTCGGCCAAAGAAATAGTTGTGGCTTACCAACACAAGTACAAGGGTAGCGTACCAATAGGGACAAGAAAGGAGACATGAAGGGCGCCAAAAGCAGAAATAACAATCATCCATTTATTGCACCATTACACACGCACATCATAATATATGAGACATTTTAATTGCCATACTCAGATCTACTATGACAAACAATATGTATCACGAAGGGCGCACAATGGAGTTTAAGAAATTTCAATGGCACATCAACTCCGCTATGACAAACAGTGTGCTTAATGAAGGCCGCACAAGTTTACCAATGTAAGAAATTAAAATAATACTAGCATAAAATTAACTAAAATGTCTTGAAGGAAATATTTATGAGAAGAACACGATGGGGCCGCAAGGGAGGAGGCAATACTTAAATCAGGTGCACCAAAACGAACACCGGACACCAGGCCGCGCCAACAACGGACACGTAAGGCAAGCAACTGCTCTCTCCGTTGCGGTTCCGCGGGTTCCACCGAAGCAATAGCTACCTGAAACATTTTAATACTCGGGACGGTACACCAGTGATCAGCAAATTGAAAAAACAATAACTTGACATACAAATACAGCAATTTAAGAAAATCACATCATATGACTAAGAGCTTAAGCTCTTTCGGCAATTAACAGATTACGAAACAGGTAAAGGGGCATGTGCCACTATTAAATCTTCCGTAATTACACTACTAAATTTCTCAGTAACCAAGTTGGAATTAACGCAATAAGAATTAAATCATTTAAGTGATAATGTTACTTTAAAATAATAATAAAATCATTTCATACAGCAGAGGACCAAGAATGGCCCAATCAGTACTCCCCAGTGAAGCAGTTCACACAAGTGGTACTCCACGGCTCCGAGCACACAGCCCCATACAAAATGCAACACAACTACAGCGACCCGGCGTACTACCAGAACCACCAGGCAGTAAACCAAAATCGAGCTAAGCCAAAACATGGACCGACTTTTGAAATAGTGAGACCTAGCCCGGGCCGGACAACAGACAAAATACCGGGAAATCCATAAAAAACCTCAGCCAACTTAATACCAAAACAACAATTTATGAACAATATGCAAAATACCAGACCTCCCAGTCCAAAGGATTCCGTTTAGTCGAAAAGGTAGCTCCGGCCCGCCTGCTGAGGTGCCAAGCGTCGTACGGAGTGCCGTATCAGGCTTAACCTTCGTTAACGGAAAAGGGAAGCACCACAAGACAAAATAAACTCCAATCTAACTGCGCAAGGCAAACTCTAAGGAGTGCCACTCGAAGACTATGCACTTGAAGATCGAACATAAAGCACCCAGACTAACTTGCCACTGAACGACGCACTTCCATCACCAGCGTCTAGTAGAGTACGGAGAGCAGCGTACCCCATCGATATACATCCATGGGACGGTAAATGAGGATAGCAATCCTAGCGACGGAGAGACAGGAGGACGAAAATGACATCCCGCCGCACATAGAAGGTATTTCAAACTCAGGCTTGACAAACTACAACAGGCGAGATTTTGTTCCCCTTGCGAATCAAGTTAAACGGCACACCACGCCGCTGTCCACACTACTAACCGTAAACTCACGGTCCCGTCTTCCCATCGGGCCCCACTCGGCGTCCAGACGCAAACAACCCCAGCCGAGCCGAACTGTCCTCACGCCAAGGCAGCCACCTCTCACCTCGTCACACGTCTCCAGCTAACCCCGGACACCGATCACACACGGAAACAACCGCCTAACGCCAAAGCGCCGTCTGAGTGAAAACTCAGCACTAAGATCGACACGGACTTGGAAATAAGCTATCACCGTAACAGAAATAACGTCTCCACTCGCTTTTCCAGAGTAGGTCTTTTATGCCCAGAAGATGCTCATCCAGACCAGGCTGGAAGTCACATGGGCAGTAGAACAAACAGCCGGCCCCTTACATCGCATATCTGCGCTGTTCGTGCTGCTTCACTGTCACTCCTGGGGAAACCCCTCAACGGTACTGGCCGGAAATGTGCCACAAGCCCTCCATGCCAAAGATCGTGTTCAAGGAGACGTGGAGCGAGGTATTAATCACGCAACGGTTCCCACAGATTATTCTAGCTCTGTTTAGCGAGCTTATTTTCCTTCACTTGTCCATAAATCCGTAAGACTACGAGCAGGTGACACCTCTTCTAACAGCACGTCGCAAGGCATCCCAGATATGCTCAATAATGATCATATGTGGGGAGTTGGCTGGCCAGAAGAAGTGATTAAACTCAGAAGAGTGGTCATGTAGCCATTCTGTAGCAATTATGGACGTGTGGTGTGTCGCATTGTCCTGCTGGAATTGCCCAAGTCCGTCGGAATGCACAATGGACATGAATGGATGCAGGTGATCAGACAGGATGCTTACGTACGTGTCACCCATCAGAATCGTATCCAGACGTGTTAGGGGTGCCACATCACTCCAACTACACACGATCCACACCATTACAGAGCCTCCACCTGCTTGAACAGTCCCCAGCTGACATACAGGGTCCATGGACTCATGAGGTTGTCTCCATACCCGTACACGTCCCTCCGTTCGATACAATTTGAAACGAGACTCGTCCGACTGGGCGAGGTGTTTCCAGACATCAACAGTCCAATGTCGGTGTTGAAGGGCCCAGTTGGAGATGTAAAGCCTTGTGGCGTGAAGTCGTCGAGGGTACACGAGTGGGCCTTCGGCTCCGAAAGCCCGTATCGACAGTGTTTAGTTGAATGATTCGCACCCTGACACTTGTTGATGGCCCACCTGTGAAATGTGCAGCAATTTGCAGAAGGGCTGCACTTCTGTCACGTTGAATGATTCTCTTCAACCATCGTAGGCCCTGGTCTTGGAGGATCTTTTCCGGCTGCAGAGATGTCAGAAATTTGATGTTTTGCCGGATTCCTGATATTCACGGTACACTCGTGAAATGGTCGCACGGGAAAATTCCTCTTCATCGCTATCTCGGAGATGCTGCGTCCCATCGTTCGTGCGGCAACTATAACACCACGTTCAAACTCACTTAAATGTTACTAACCTGCCATCATAGTAGCAGTAACCGAGCTAACAACTGCGCCGCAGCGCCGCATTCTGCCTGTTTACGTATCTCTGTATTTGAATACGCATGCCTATAGCAGTTTCTTTGCCGCTTCAGTGTATATTCACAGAAGCTAAATCTCTGAACAGAAAGTGCCTGTTGTAGTGTCCAGGTGGCCTGCATACTCGGTTCGGTTGATAAACAGTCAAACCAGTCGTATTAATGAATTTTATTACAGTAAGAAAAATACAATACTTAACTTTGACAACTAAATAGATGTGTCGCAAGCAAAGAGTGATATACGAAAAAATCAATCATCTTCAGCATAGACAATCCCAAGTCTGTGCTACGTGGAAATTACAAGTTACTAGCGTTGACGGTGTGATCTAAGTTGCTAATGTTGAAGCTACCATTGTACTGGACCGTCACCAGTTGGTTGCGGCGCTTATGTCCTCTTCACGTAGCGACCACTGATGTCGCGTTGTCGTCCTGGAGTGAGGGTCAGTAAGCGTGCAACTGGCTGACCTCTATCGTTCTCGACTGGTGCGCTGGCGCTTGGCCTTATGCCGTAACACCTGATATGTATCCTCTACAAACTCCCAGAAGTAGGCGGGTTTGACTGCTTCGAATCTGCACTTTCACGTCTCGAATCGACATACGAGGGTATAATTATGGCTGGTGACACACAAAGTTTCCTTCGAAAGGTCCTTCCATTGTTAAACAGATGCTTTATTCTCCCTCGCTCCCATCCATTACAGAACAAAATCCCCACAGTGGTGTTTCACTCTTCGATAGTATTCCACCACCATACAAACAGCTATCCTGCCTGCGTGCAGAAAAGTGCAGAGATCTCCATGCCATCCGTCTCCTCTACTGTCTTATCAACGTACACTGTCATATCTGTCTTCGACGTAAAGATTTTGTCTGAACAACAAGGCTGATATAAAAAGGCTTTATAGGTGTATAAGATAGTTGTTTTCGTTAGAGCGAGTTTCTTTTGGTCCCACTCCATCTTTCAGCCACTTTCTCGAAGTCCTTTTCCTTAGCAGAACCTGACTCTGGAATAATCTCCTGCACTATATTAGAAAACGGAATAACATCTCCAGCTTCAGAAGACATCTACATCTACACGGATACTCTGCAAATCACATTCAAGTGCCTGGGAGAGGGTTCATCGAACCACCTTCACAATTCTCTATTATTCCAATCTCGAATAGCGCGGAAAGAATGAACACCTATGTCTTTCCGTGCGAGCTCTGATTTCCCTTATTTTATCGTGATGATCGTTTCTCCCTATGTAGGTCGGAGTCAACAAAATATTTTCGCATTCGGAGTAGAAAGTTGGTGATTGGGATTTCGTGAAAAGATTCCGTCGCAACTAAAAACGCCTTTCTTTTAATGATTTTCAGCCCAAAATACTGTATCATTTCTGTGTCACTCTCTTACATATTTCGCGATAATACAAAACGTGTTGACTTTCTTTGAACTTTTTCGATGTACTCTGTCAGTCCTATCTGTAAAGAACCCACACCGCGCAGCAGTATTCTAAAAGAGGACGGACAAGCGTAATGTAGGCAGTCTCCCTAATAGGTCTGTTACCTTTTCTAAGTGTCCTGCCAACAAACGCTGTCTTTGGTTAGCCTTCCCCACGACATTTTCTATGTGTCCTTTCCAATTTAAGTTGTTCATAATAGTAATACCTAGGTATTTAGTTGAATCTACGGCTTTTAGATTAGAGTGATTTATCGTGTAACCGAAGTTTAACGAGTTCCTTTTAGCGCTGTTCAGATATCTTTTCTAAATCGTTCTGCAGTTTGTTTCTATCTTCTGATGACTTTATTGGTCGATAAAAGACAGCGTTATGTGCAAACAACGGAAGACGGCTGCCCAGATTGTCTTCAAAATCGTTTATATGGATAAGGAACAGCAAAGGGCCTGTTACACTACCTTGGGGAACGCGAGAAATGACTTATGTTTTACTCGATAACTTTCCGTCAGTTACTACGAATTGTGGACTCTCTGACAGGAAATCACAAACCCAGTCACATAACTGAGACGATATTCCCTAAGGACGCAATTTCACTACGAGCCACTTGTCTAAATGACAGTTAATGACATATCTACCAAAGCAACAGCCACGATTATCCTTGTGGATACAGTCGTTACCCTTTTACTACCTTCTTTACAACCAGACCTTCCTGATTTCCCAGTATTCACAGCTGGTGCAGTCTCCTTTATTTCCTTTCCTCAGAACTCGCTCTAACAGAAAACAACTATCTTGTCCACCTATAAAGCCTTTTAATACCTGCGACTGCAATTATACTTATTATTGTAATTAAAATTATTATAACTGTTATCATTATTAGTGGCAGCTACCTCAGTAGTAGTACTACAAGTACTGCCCATATTAACTCTGTTACTTCATAGTCATAATTACTTACATCGGCTACAGACACTCAAATGGTTTTAATGCTATTTGTCATATTAAAATTGTTATTTCTTAGGTGATTATAATGTAAAAAAGTACTGTAGCAATGAAACACTGATCAGATGTAAGAGAGGGCCTAATAGTCCTAATCATATCAGAGTAGGTAAATAAATAAACAAATTAAAAGGGCTGCTATTGCAACGTCGGAGGTGTCCGTCTGTAAGATAAACTTATGCTCGAAATTTGGAACAGCCGAAATAGGCCCACTAGCTATAGCCATTTTTAAAGCGCAGAATGTGTATTGCTGTATATAGTCCACTGTAACTTTTCGCCTTTACATTGCAACTGACTTAAGGTTCTGGCAAACTGCACAGCATTAAGGATACATTTTCCAATAAAATTTTCCTTTCCTAGCAAACGTGACACGCCTTTCTCCTCTTTAGGAGGAGGAAACTGATAAATGACTTTGGTGCGAACCTGGTCTACTTTGATTCTACTAGCAGTCACTATATGCCCCAAAAACGAAATATCCCAATGAGCCAGTTTCACCTGCGTTGGTTTTACCGTCAGCCCAGCTCCACACAAACAGGTGCCACTACTGACACAGATATTCATGAAAGACTTTACTGTCGACGAAAAGTCTCCTCTAAACCTCAGGTTACCTAACACAGATTCCAACAACAGTGGCGACACCACCGGCCCCCGTAGCTAGCCTACCCGGTACACAATAACACTCAAACAGATTTCAATCAGCGCAAAACGTCGTGAGAGGCTTTAATTCCTAGACCAGTGGCACTTGACGGTATGGTTGATTGAGATGTAATGCGGCGAAATACTGAACTTCCCAAAGTCATGTAAAACAATCCGTCCTGTAGGGGCACTGACTCTGAAACGACCTTCTGAGTAAGGAAGCGCTAGTTCACAAAAGGTGGGGCACTATCACAGCATACACCAGATCTTAGGAGGCACAACCGGTATGGGGACTGTCGGAAAGGGGCAGATAAATAAACTGGATTTTATATTCAGTCTTAAAGATTAGATCTAAATTATCGGTAAGAGTGTCAGGAAACTCCTCCAATACTTACAGCAACCCCTCAGCCCGCTCCATGCTTAAATGAGGCACTTCTTTAATATTACACACTCTTACAAGATAGTTATTGAGTGACAGCTATTACACGATATAAAATAAAATCGTCATAACTTCTGAACGGGTTGCATAAGGCCTTTCAAACCGCACGGTTGTCCGTGGGACATGATGGGAATTAGTATGAGCAGACATACACGGTTTAGCGACGAAGCCCACTTTCATTTGAAGAGGTTCGTCAATAACCGAAATTGGCGAATTTGGGGGACTGATAACTCGCATTTCGCGATCAAGTGACTTTGTGGTGGGCAATGTCCAGTCATAGAATAATAGGTGCGGTATTCCTTGATGGTACAGTGACTACCGAATGGTACGTGAAGGTTTAAGGAAGAGGATTTCATCCCCATAAACCAAAGTGCCCCAGATTTCGACACGATGTGGTTCGTACAAGACGGAGCTCGACCCCATCGAAGCAGGAGGGTGTTTGATGTCCTGGACGAGCACTTCAGGGACCGCGTCCTGGCTCTGGGGTACCCAGAGGACACTGGGATGGTCCTCGATTGGCCGTCATTTGCTCCGGATATGAAGACATGCGACTTCCTGTTGTGGGGCTATATTAAAGACAAGATGTACAGGAATAACCTAGAACCCTTCAGGAGGTCATCGACATCATTGATTGTCCGACACTTCAGCGGGTCATGCAGAATTTCGCTATTCGTCTGCGCCACGACATCGGCAGTGTTGGCAGGCATATCCAACATGTCATAACCTAAATCTGAATATTTGTAGTCAGGTGTACATGTTGAATAAAGTGTGCTCATGTTGTAGTTAGTAACTAATTTACGTTTCTTTTCATATTGTTCAATAACTGTCGTCCTGTAGGATTACATGGGTCATACATTTCCTACCTTCCTGAAATCTAAACATGAATACCTATTAACGTTTTCTTAGATACAGGCCACTTTTCCAAACAATCACATACAAGCAGTACCTCAGTACACACAACCAGTACAATAGTAAAATTCAGTGGTCCTATTATTCCTTGAATAACCTAATTAAAACTTTCCCCAAGACAGACAACAAACCCCCAATGGCCCGACGTCGGGTGTACACTTTTTGCCGAGGAGGTAATTTACAGAACAGAAAGAGCCTGCTGTACCGACGGTAATGAAACAGGGTCATGTTACTACCAGCGTCCAGGTGGTTTAAAGTAGCAAACAGAAGCTAGACCATATCTAGAAACTGCTTTCACTTAACTACAAGCCTTAAGCTGCTCCTGTAAAATCTTACCGCGGGCTGCCTCTATATAGCGTGACCCCTGCTTCACCCTGTCCTGCCATACCAGACACTCTCGCGCCAATTGGCCTGACTTATTGCACCGAAAACATGTCCCGTTATCGGATGCCGTCAGCTTTGATGCACTTTGCTGTGGGGCATTCGGACTACTAGCAGATCTGACACATACCGACTGCCATTGCAGTTTTAAGCAGTAAAACGGATATTTCGCTGATCGTCACCAGTTGGTCCAGTTCGATGAATGCTTCAGATATATTAATGACAAGGATATATGACTGATCCTCATGACACATACAGTCCGAAATACTGATTGCCTCTTCTTCCAATACATCAAAGCAAACGGTCTACATAAATATTCCTAGTCTCCTCAATACATGGCGAAAATGGCCCTCTATGGCCTTGGACGCAGTAAGAATCTCGGTTAGCCGGCTCCTTGCGAATTGTACTACAGAAGATTCCCTCTAACAGCTTTCCTGCAGAACCTGCAAACTACCTTCCCTTTGTCACGAGCTTTCGTATTAATTCTGAATAGTATTTTTCACATTAAGGGATAGATGATTTGGAAGATGATAAATCCGAGAACTTGCAAAACCTCAGCTCGGGAGGCGAACTCTCCGGTTGTAGCTGATAATTCTTCCCCACAGTTCTCCAAAAGGGGTGGGGGTGGGGGCTCTCTTTGTCACTAGACTCAGATATGGAATATAGTTACCTAAATGATTCGAATCTGTCTGTATTCCAAATATCGGTGCTCGTCTAGGGGTACTACCCTGTAACAGCTCAGTTTTGGCGCACACCCCACACGGAGAGCTATCACCCACAGTGCAGGCGTCATCTACCTCGCCGACTGTCTCTGTCCTGATAACGAGGCGATGGTCCAATGCACTGTGCATGCATTAACTCAACCACATTGCCTTCCACCGGTAAGCCCTGTACTGCATGCTCGTATTGACGCTGGATTTGTTTAGGTGTGATATCCCCGCCTCACTGCTCTTGTCCGTGGCGAACTCCACCTTTAGAGTGACCTGAAATCAAAAACATAAGCTATGTAGCCAGGCAAAACGAATTCTCCGTACTGCTACAGACAACTACAACTCTGTCTATATTGTGTAACTTTCCTCTGCTATCAACGGTACGGTTTGCTGAGCGGTAAGGTGCTGGATCAGATAAATAGATACAGTTTCAATTAGATTATTTAACATCAAAATCAATCGTCAAAACAACAAGAAATTTTAACACTCATAATGTACCAGTCAAACACTACAGAAAAGCAATTTACACCCTATTAAATGTTTCGCTCTGGCAAACACTCAGAATAATGAGGGCACATGCAATAAAAAATGAAAAACAATTGCAACAGTTAGTCGCCTTAGAAACACTGTAATTAACTGAGCACCTTCATGGCGACCAATAACTTTGATGCAATTTTATAATTTTCTTAAGTCAGCAAGCAAGATAAGCAGAATTTAGAAACACGGCATCCGGATACTAGCCGTGACAGCGTCCCATTAAATTACCAAAACAACGAACATCAGATTTTAACTATCTGCCGCAGGTGGGCAGCTATGTTTGAAATGAGTTATGAGGATACAGGAAGAATCTCTTGAACAGAAACCTTTAGGAAATAGAGCCCTCCACTGGGCTATCTTTTAAGATTTCAAATTCTTGTATATCAAGGTCCGTGAACAATAAAAGGCTGCCTGAAACACATCAGACGTCTTCAAGCTTTTAAATACTACTACCACAAGCACATATAATTAAACTAGAATTTCAAATGCACGAAGTAGGCTAAATATTAGTCTTCAGACAGGAAAACAGAAAGAACACCCACCAACTGGCCACCAATATGAGAGGCAACAAGAACCAAAATATAAATACCAGTTAACAGAACAAATCGAGAGCTAAGTAATAATGAACGTGAGCGTCACGCAGTTTTATATACAACGTAAACAGAAATAAAATAGATTACATACAAATTATGTCCGCTCTTCCGTCAACTCAATGTTTATTGACAAGGCAATCATCCACGAAAAGGAGGCACAGCTTTATCAAACTTTAACAAGAAGTAACGCACCTGCTTGTTACAAAAACAGACCACAACCAATCCTCCAACACAGTTCACGGCCGCACGATATTACAGCGCTATTTGTCTTGATAAGCAGGATGGTGGAAAATTACTGCAGAGCGCAGGAAATTTCAAAAATTCCTCTTCATGACTCCACAATGTTTGTAAAGGAGACGCTCGTCCGTAGTTTTCAAGTTGTTCCTGTACCAAATTACGTCATAAGCTCCCTGTCCACCAGGCAGGGCAGAGTATTTAGGGGCACTGGGGCTCCAACCCACGATCCGCTGCTATCGAAGCGGAAAAAAAACGGCCACTTCCTGTAATGAGGCTGCCGCGTCAGTAGTCAACACTTCCGCCATTATATTCTAAATGGACCTCACTGCGAACCCTGTCCCTCGGCCGTTGCACAGAGCCATCATAAAAATGTCGCCCACTAGTCGCAGTACTCAGCGAACTTCCTTGCCGTAGCAAACGCATGGGCCCTTATTTTTAAAAACCACTATTTTGCTGCGCCCTTGTGGGACCCCAGAGCCGCGGTTACCAGGAAACGTACGTTAGAGGATTAGAGGAGCAGATATCGATAAAGCCGCTTACAGTCTCAAGGAGATTGGTAAAGATGTATGAGAAGGAAGGATGACTGGATAACATGAAAAAGTTAAAGCCATAAAATGTTTTAAATTTACGACAAATAAAACGTGTATACAACAATCAAACAGAGAAGACGACTTAAATTAAGAGAGAGTGAGAGGAGACGTGCTACAAAGATTAAGTTCAGGAACTTAATGCGTTGGAGGGCAAGTTCCCCTCTGCAGAGTCTAGGAAAGTTAGCACGCGATGGCAGGATCCAAACACTCCGAATGGCCAAGCCGGCACGAAGGTCCATGCAGACGTGCCGTTGAGTATGTCCAGTAAGTGGTTAATGGGTATCTCGAAAATGGATTTAATCAGTCTTCAGGGGTTCCGTAAGTTATGTCGTGTGTGGACCGCACATACCCATGCAATGTACCATCTGTCACTGGCTGTGTGGAATACAAAAATCATTTGTCTGTTGTCATAGATTTAAATTTATTTATTTCTTTATTTGTTTAAACTACTCTGATTAGGGCCATCGCATTGGACAATGTTTTCAGACACTTAGTATCTATTACATCCTAGTTACCTAAGAAATAACCATTTTAATATGACGCTAATACTAAAATGATTAAAGTGTATGAAGTGGCAGTGTGAGTAAATTTTAGTATCTATGAACAAATTAAGTTAATACTGGCAATACTTGTACTTCTGCAACTGCTGTCACTAATAGCAATTATAGTAATAATAACAATAATAATGCCAATGACAATAAATATGACATTAATAACAATAATGATACAGGCAGATATAAGAAGAATTTATAGGTGTGCAAAATAGACGCTTTCTGATATAGAGAGTTCTCGGAAAAGCAAATTTAAGGAGACTACATACACTAAGAATACTGGAAAGTGAGGAAGATAAGACTGGAGAGAGGAGTGTACAAGGATACCGTGGGTATACTGGATCGTTGCTAATACTTACTGTCGCTGTAGTAGGTGTGTCATACCTGTCATCTGAAGGCGGAAACGTTATACATTTGTCTAACTTAACGTGACAGGTAGTTCCAGAGTCAGGTTCCGAATACTGCGAAGGACTTCTAGACGGTGGAGAAGATGGCTGAACGATTTAGTGGGACATCAACGACTTGACCTGATGGGAAAGGGTAGTTTTGCCTTGTTATTCAAACAAGAGCGTTAAGGTCGAGGAGAGATATGAGGGACAGTGTCATTTCATAAGGCAGTAGATAAATCAGAGGCTATGGAAATCTCTGTGCTTGCCTGCATATGCTTGCCTGCAACAGCCATGATAGCTGAACAAATGGTGGTGTAATGTGATCAGACTCGAACATTACAGACATAACGAACATCACAGACATAACGAATATTACAGACATAACGAACATAGGCATTAATGACCATTCCCTGGGGCTGGGAGATTTTCTGACAAAGGCCCTGCTCGATAATATCACTGTAAGCAATAATTGGAAATATAACTATTTGTACAAGTTTCTTTTTCTGGTCAAGAGTGACAAGTTTTTCTCATTTTTGAGCACATAGGGAGATGCTGATGCCTTCTTGCACACTACATTTTCCATCTATTAATATTCCTAGACTCTTTGCTGAAGTAGAGAAGTTGATATTTGTCGTACTTAGGGTTAAAGATGGTAGGAATTCCCGATATTTTGGTTGATGATCCTAGAATGGCCAATAGTAGCGCTTGGGTTTTGGATGAGTTGGACTTTTACCCAACATCCTGCAGCCATTTTGTTAAAGCACCCTCGTCGGTAACGAGGTTTTCGATAGCTGTCTTTACGTTTATCGGTTTTGCACTTTTATGGAACAGGAGGTTATCACTGCACATATAGTGTTTACAGGAGACAAAACTGATAAAATATCACTGGAAAACAATGAAAAGTACAGGACCTAATACCGGACCCTGAGGGACGTCTTATACTAGCTGCTTCCATTTTGACTATTTGATAGTGGACGTACCGCATTTCTACAAGACGTCAGGTATGTCGGAAACCATTAAATTGGATTTGGCGAGAAATTTTGGCTGCTAAGTTCGGTAAATAAAATGTTGAAGTCGTCGGTGTCAAAGGCATTGCTGAAGTCTGAGAAGCACGTGATAGTCGCCTCTTGTGCATCCGTGGCAAGCTTCAAATCATCAGTAACCTTCATTAAAGTAGATGTTGAGCTGATATCTTTACGGAAGACGGTTGGCATTCGTCTCGTTGGTTGTTTGTAGATAGGTAGTCTGTTAGCTGGTAGCGGACTCTGTATTATAAGGCCTTGGCAGTACGAATGAAAGATTTTGCTAGGACCTCATGGTCTCTATTAATTACTTGTAATTTGCAGTTTCTGTTGGTGAGAAAGAGAGTTAATAAAGTATAAACTTGAGTAGACTACTGCGTATTTGAAGTAAAATGATAAGACAGTGGCTACAGAATTTCTTTTATTGTCTCCAGATCTGCCGCTTTTCATTTCCTTCTAGTCTCTTGCAGGGGAATATGTATTTCCATAGCGGTAAATTGTGAGGTAACACTGAAAAGAAATGAGTTTTCCACTTACTGGTATGTCGACTCTCTTAATGCGTTCGGTCGCGACATCAAATCTTTTCAGCGTCGGGTAAAGACCTCTGTATCTCACGACCGTAACAGGTGGAGATAAAATTCGTGCCTTGCGCCCGATGTTAAAAACCAGATTCCGCGCTGGTTGCTCTGCTTTCCTGCGAAACCCAACGTGGCGTAACAGCGCACCCTCATATTTTTGCCGCTCTGCTACGCATTATTTGCATAACATTTCCACCAGAGATTGCAGATTGCCGGCACTCCACGTCGTCTACATTAGAGCAGGTGCCAGAGGAGCGCTCTCAGGGCCGAAACATTCCATTTTAATAAACAGAAGTTACATGCGGCCATCCACGGGTATAACACATCAGTTGCCGTCTCGCTGCACAGCGGCTGGAAGCTGACGAGGCTTCTAAAACCTCTTTCTGGACCAGGCTGCTCAACTTCGAAAATTACTCTTTTTTATAACTCAATAATAGGTACAAAAATTTTAAGAAAGTACAGGGTGTTTCAAAAATAATATACGCATTACAAAGTATTATTTTGCCCAAACTGTCGATCGCTGCGCCTCGGCTCGGCTATTGGAGAAACAATTACATAGTTTAGTTCATATCATCTGTTTAAGGCTCATTCTTCTTTGATGCAAACACAGTTAACGTTCAGCAGTATCTCGCTATGTTACAAAACTGGCTGTTTCCGAGGCTGCACGAAGACAACTTCATTTCAACAAGACGGGGCACCCCCTCACTGCGGTCGCCAAGTGCGTGAATATCTGAATGAAACTCTACCGCCGGCAGGGGTGGCCGAGCTGTTCTAGGCGCTACAGTCTGGAACCGCGCCACCGCTACGGTCGCAGGTTCGAATCCTGCCTCGGGCATGGATGTGTGTCATATCCTTAGGTTAGTTAGATTTAAGTAGTTCTAAGTTCTAGGAGACTAATGACCTCAGAGGTCAAGTCCCATAGTGCTCAGAGCCATTTGAACCACTTTGGAACTCTACCGAACCTTTGGATTGGTCGTCAAGGAGTTGGTGACTTAGTATGTCTCAGCCTGGCTCCTCGGTCACCGGATCTGACGCCCCCTGACTTCTTCCTGTGGCGTTTCGTTAAAGACAACGTTTATGTACCACCACTTCCACAGAACCTGGAATAGTTGAAGAACTGGATCCATACTGCCCTAACATCAGTGAAGGAGGACGTACTTGCTCGAGTATGGGAGGAATTTGAGTATCGATGTGATATTGTTCGTGTCGCTGATGGAGGACATATTGAACATCTGTAATCTGAACTTGAGAGGTTTGTAAATATGAGTGTAAAGTTTCATATTCGTATGTCTTAAAGTATAATAAATATACGTATTCGAAATACATATATTCTTTTTGATACACCCTGTACTTCTAAGGTAATTATCTACATAAAATTGTAAAATAAACAGGAAAATGAGCTACTAAATACGACTTATGCAGAGTTTAGTATTTCATTCATGACTGTAGTCTTTGAACTTACTTATTTCTATTTTATTTATCAGACTGCTACAGTCTTTTTACTTACCTTTCTTTGGAGAGGAATTTAAATAGAATTTGAAGTTTCTGGTAATTTAATATTTGAGGAGTCATGAAACAATGTATTTTAGCCAGAATATTTAAGTGGTTTTTGCCTTCTCATTTTTAAATATGTTTCATTGAGAGACATATTTTTAGAATTACAATGTGTCCTTTTCCACATAATGGCAACTTGCAAGTACGATGTAAGCGTAGGGTTCCGGTGCAATTGTCACTGTCAGATAAAATTCTTCTGGGTTGTTGCCCGACCGCATTATCAATATACATCAGCTTTACACAAAGTCCTGAAGAAGGCCACTTGCAATAGTAGGCGAAACGTCGGACAAATTTATGTATTGACAATTTGGTCAACAGACAAAAAGAATTTTCTTGACACCGGAAGTATGATAGATCAACTGCTACTCGTTAAATTAGTGTTCAAACAGAAAGTATTTCCGGGACTCTAGCACGTAGCAACTGGTACCTACGAAAGGGCAGTACAGTTTTGTAAATTGACTAGTTAGCTCTACATGAGTGCAGAATGCTGTGAAACAAATGAGAACTAATAACTTAAGAGAGAAAAATGTCAGTTTGTTTCTCCACACGCTTAATTCACGAGTTCCGCTAAACTAACAGCATATTTTTCTTAGTTTCACAATGCGTTTCTATGTACTGAGTAGCAGAGATCTGTCTACATATTAACAACGCATTAGTAATTCGAGGCAAATCTTTGCAATGTTGCCGTCAAACTGTATCTTTGTGTCGGGGAAAAAAATACTGTTCTGGAACATTCGTAGACATATCCAGACGTTATTCCTTCCCCACTGAAAATGGAAAGCAGTAATTCAAGAGATTGAGGTTAAAAGACAAATGCGTGATGCTGGAACAGTAAAGGGCTATTAGCCATTACCAACACAGTGTTAATCCAGTTTATTCATTAAATTTACTAAAAAATTGTTTCGGAAATGCCTCATCTCTCCTAGGCAAGAGACGTATTATGTTATGTAAGAGGGAGACTGTCCAACACACCCTTGAGAAGAAGACTATACGTACATTACAAACCTGCTCCATGTTCTAATAAGGGAGAAGTAGATGCTCTGTATTAGTAGCACTACACCCATTCTGACCACAAAACAAGTCACAAGAAATAAGGATACAGTGGAGTCGATTTTTATATCCAGATCATACTTTCCTCTGATAACTCAGCAAGCAAAGTAGAGACCGCCTACCGAATCACTTCAGGTTGCTAAAGCTGAGGTGAGGCGTAGGGTCGTGATAAGATACAGATTCGTGCGTGGGGGACCATTAGCAGAACTGACGGAAAGGAGAAATCTTCCATAACGGCTGTTTGGAGTCTGAAAATCCTGTCTAAAGTGCGAGAGAATCATTTCTCCAGCATTATTGACACTGTTAACCCTGACGACTCTTTCAGCTGACAGCGAGATAAAGATTCTCTCTGACATCACGTTGTTCTTCAGATTCATGTTAGTGAACGCACTCTCGATAACATTAAATTTTCCAATACTCAAACCTACCTTGTTTGTACAGTAATTTGGGAGTACTACATAATTCTTGAAGTCTGAGAGTTTTTCGTCTGTCTCATGTATCTTGTTACCAGGTCAGGCAGTTTCGTCCTGGCTCGCTCTTCCAAGGATCTCAATAATACGTAGGAAACGTTTCCTATTCCAGTGGTTTTGTTTTAAGTCTTTCAGTGCTCAGTCAAATTCCTCTCTTAGAGTTGAACCTCCGATCTCTTCTTTTTCCTTTCTATAATACTGTCTTTTTTACGGGAGTTTTTTTTTAAATTTCGCATCATCTTCTTTATTAACAATTTCATCTACTTCAGTTGCTCCATTTTTAAATTTTTTCCTTTCGTCAGTTAGCTTCAATATTTTAGGTGTTATGTTTTTTTCTTATTTTGTCCTCTGTTGCTTTCGCTATTTCATTTCTCAACGTTACCCATTTGTTTTCTGTTTTGTTCCTTACCATCGTTCCAGTCAGCCATTGGTTGCCGTTCCCTTTGTAATTCTCAATATCTTCTAGTTCTTTGAACATATACCGTCTCCATCTCCTTAATTTCCTAACTTGTGATTTATTCAGTCTAAATCTGCATTTCATACCGAATAAATTATGGTCTTAGTCCACATCTGCCTTTGGAAAAGTTTTAAAATTTAAAATCTGATTTCGGAATATCTTGGTTACCCTTATGTATTCCATTTGACACCTTTCTTTGTCTTTAGCTGTTTTCCACGTATGAAACTTGTCTCCTGATTTTTAAACCAAGCACTGCCGATTATGCTCTGTGTAAAATTATGCGAGGTGGCTTCCTCATTAATTCCTTTTCCACAGTCCATTTTCGGCTCCTACAGTTCCTTGTCTTACTTTTCCCTATCACATTACAGCACCACATCAGAGTTAAATTCGTCTCCTTCACTATTTGAATAATTTATTTTATGTCATCATATATTCCTTCAGTCTCTTCGTCATAAGTGAATCTAGCTGGCACATAAACTTGTACTAATATGGTGGGTGTTGGTATTCACACTGGATACGAGAATGTGTTCACTGTGATGCTCATGGCGTCTTTTTTTCCTCTTGTTTATTATTATGCTTAGGCCTGTATTACGTCCGCAGTTAGTGAGTAAGCGCTCCTGCCTCTAGGTCACGGAATCTCGTATTCGGTTCCTCTCTGGATCGGATAGTTTGTTTCCTCAGGGACTGTGTTTTCGTATTGTCCTAATAATTTCGTTTCATCTTCACCGTAAAGACGCGCAAGTCGCCAAAACGGCGTCATAGATAAAGACTTGTACCCTGAGGCGCAGCAACCCCAGATAGTGTCTGCCGGCCAATAATACCAAGCGATCATCTCATTTCCTGCTTTACACCTTTGTCATCCTGTATTTATAACCCCGTATTCACCTGACCAGACGTTCTGTTTATCCTGCCACTACACTTCACTAAATATTTCCGCCTGTCCAGTTTCGTTTTTGAATTCTCTAATCACCCAACGCCTTAGCAGATGTTACATTTCACTCTTCATCTCTTTGGGAGACTATTTTACCTCCAGTATATTTCACCCAAGAAGATTACATCACCATTTAATCAGTTAGTAGAGCTCGAAGCCCCTTGGAAAAATATTGGATCGATTTTGCTCCTGCTTGTAGCAGTTCGCAGTACCAACACAGTAAGGTCCTAGTGACTAACGTAACAAGACCAGTCAATCGCTGAATTTGTTATCGTGGCAAATACCGAAAAAAGACACAAAGGAATTACAGACATTGGCTGCGAGTGGGTATTGATTTAAATGAATGGGGAAGGCTGCAAATTTGTGAGAGACAAGGAGTCGAATCTGGGCCTCCTGCATGCTGGGCTGATGTGCGGACCATTGCACTATCCGGACACTGTGGTCATCGTAACTGCATGGACTACTCTAGCATGTCCCCTGTCAGACACAAATTCTCATTCTACCCTTGCCCATCATTCTAATTATCCCCGATATTTCTCCGATTCCCATAGACAGTTCGAGCTTGGTGTGAATTCGCACTGGAGAGATGATTGGCTGTCCGTGCCTTAATCATGTGTATGTGGTATCCGTTCTATTGGACACCCCCAAAACAAGACACACTATCAATAAATATTGAAAAGGCTGCTGCACGTCTTCATGATCCATACATTCCTCTGGCGGCTCCACGGACACTTCTCCGTTGTGTCTGCACCTACAATACGGCTATCTGTATCGTCGAGACATGCGAGCCACCACTCCTCAGCAAATCCATGGTTCATCAAGTGTGTAATACCAAAACATAAAATTAAGTCTGTATAATCATGTTGTAATAAATACACATAGTGAAACAAAATGCACTGATAGTAATAATGAAACAACAGAACATCACCGGGCTATATGTTAGTCAATTTCGGCTTCTACATACTGTCTCAGAATAGTCCATGGTTCGTTCCTTTTCGCTCGGCGGTGGAAACATCACGGCTATTCCTCTGAGAGTTCAAATCATCATGTGTGATGAGTTATGTGTATGTAAACATTGTCAATCTGATACTCAACATCTGCCTTAGAGGCTGTTGACCTCGCAACCCCGAATTCTTATTTAACCCTACGACCCACGTGTCCTGCACTGATTACCATTTCACGCTCAAAGTCGGGTAACTGGCGAAAGGCCACTGTAACGAACTGCTCAGATATTCTGTCTGCACTCGCAAATTACTAAGAAAGGTTTTTAAAAATTCAAGAACCAGGCGCAAAATTTAAAAAATCAGTACTTCCGACAACGAACTTAAGGCTATATGGAATGCAGTAAACCGAGAGACACGACAACCAGACACAGGACAGCAACACTACTGAAGACCTATAAGAGATAAGTCATAGGTAGCAGATGAATTTAATAATCATTTCCTATAGTCGAAAGTATAGGGACAAACAGTTCAAGCGCGAAATCACGGCAGTTTAGTTGAAAATGTAAGTTTCATAAAATTCCATCATATGAATGTATCACCTAGTTTTCCTGCTGAAATTAAGAAAATTATACGTTCTGTCAAAACTATAAGCTCATCTGGTTGTGATGGTGTTTCCAATAGGGTATTAAAAACTGTTCGCGTGTAACAAGGCAGTCTTATATGAAATATGTCATGTATCACTAATAAACGCATTTTTCCAGAAAGACTGAAATACGCCGTTGTTAAATCCCCCCTTTAAGAAAGGTGATAAGAGAGATGTCAATAACTACCAACCTGTTTCACACCTGGCATCATCCTCCAGAACTATTGAGAAGATGATATATTCTAGATTAGTATCGCATCTTAGCAGCAATAAGTAGCATCCTCAGCAATCATAGTCTGGGTTCCAGAAGGGTCGCTCTACTCAGAAAGACATTCACACGTTCGATCATATTTTGTAAACATTAAACAATCAAATAGCGCCAGTTGGTATTTCCCGCGACCTCTCTAAAACATTTGACTCTGTAAGTCACAGTATTCACAGTATTCTCCCAGACAAACTGACGTCATATGGGATTGATGGTACAGTCAACCAATGGATAAATTCATATCTAATCAAAAGAATACAGAAGTTGTACTTAATAATTCAAGTAATATAGCCCAGGGACATAATTCTGACTGGGGAGAAATCACGTGTGGGAAACCCAAGGTTTAATATAAGTTCCACCGCTCTTCCTCATATATTTAAGCAATCTTCCGTCTAGTATACGACAAACAGAATTTGTTCTTTTTGCAGATGGCGCTAGTACTATAGTCAATCCAACCACATGTATAATAAGCGCAGAAAAGATACACAGTATCACAGACTGGTTCTCTGAGAACAACAGTAAATAGGGTGGAAACTTCAAAATTCGTGGGGGTCCATGTTGATGAGAATTTAAATTGAAACAAACGCATTTTGGACCTCCTTAAACCCCTCTGTCCACCGACATCTGCACATAGAATTATTGCAAATCTTAGAGACAAACAAATCAGTAAGTGGACAAATTTTTCTTATTTTCATTCAATAATGTGACACAGAACAATGTTCTGCAGTAACTCATCTGTCAGAAAGAATCTCTTCATTGAGAAAAAACTCCTGTAAGAATAATATGGGCTGCTCACGAACATCCTGTAGATATCTGTTGGGCCTTTTGACTACTGCTTCACAGTATATTTATTTCCTCATGATGTTCGTTGTAAACAGTCCACTACAGTTCAAAAGGAACAATACCAGAAGGAAATAATGCAATTACAGTACCAGAAGGAAAAATGACATTCATTACTCCACATTAAGGTCGTCTTTAGCACAAAGAGGGGCGCACAATGCTGGAACGAAATTAATTTATCACTTACTCATTGATATAAAATATCTTGCAGACAGCAAAGTAAAATTTGATAACAAACCGAGGATATTTCTCCTTCACAACTCCTATTCCGTAGAAGAATTGCTGTTACTGTAATGTGTAAAAGGTGGTGGGTAGGAACTACTAACTCACGTCTGAACATTGTTTTTCTTTTTGGACACAAAACCTTAAAATGTTCAGAATGTAACCATATGTAAAAATTGATTTTCGACGTGAATGTAAAATGACTAATACCTCATCATTAAGATCTGTAGCGTAAAATGAGTCATGGAACACGTAATTAACTAATATCATACCCTGCATATAATGACAATATTCTTGTTCCAAACATGGCAATGGAACAAACCTCTTGGCCACTTTGTTAATACACCAATGTGACAAAAGTCGTAGGACAAAGACACACACAAACAGATGGCAGCAGCAATCCGTAGACAAGGTATAAAAGGGCAGTGCATTGGTGCAACTCTCATTTGTACTCAGGTGATTCATGTGGAAAGGTGATTATGGTCGCAGGATGGGAATGAACAGATTTTGAACGCGGAATGGTAAATGTAGCTAGACAGATGGAACATTACACTTCGGAACGCTTTACGGAATTCAATATTCCGAGATCCACAGCGTCAAGAGTGTGACGAGAATACAAAATTTCATGCATCCCCTCTCACCACGGACAGCGCAGAGCCCGAGAGATATCACTGAACGACCAAGAGCATCGGTGTTTGTGTAGAGTTTTCAATGCTAACAGACAAGCAACACTGAGTGAAATAACTGCGGAGCCTCGCGGGATTAGCCGAGCGATCTGGGGCACTGCAGTCATCGACCCTCGGGCAAGGGTGTGTGTGTTTGTCCTTAGGATAATTTAGCTTAAGTAGTGTGTAAACTTAGGACTGATGACCTCAGCAGTTAAGTCTCATAAGATTTCACACACATTTGAACGTAACCACAGAAATCAATGTAGGACGTACGACTAAAGTATTTGGCATTAATGGGCTTTGGCATCAAACGACCATCGCGAGTGCCTTTGCTAACAGCACGGCCAATTCAGCGCATTTCCTGGGTTATTGTCCATATCGGTTGGACCCTAGACGACTGGAAAACAATGGCGTGGTCAGGTGAGTCCCTGTTTAAACTGATAAGAGCTGATGGTACGGTTCGAGTGTGGCACAGACCCCAAGAAGCGATGGATCCAAGTTGTCAACAAGGCACTGTGCAAGCTGGTGGTAGGTCCATAATAGTGTTGGCCATGTTTACGTGTGAAAGACTATGTCCTGTGTTCAAAATGAACCGATCGTTGACTGAGAATCTTTATATTCGGTTACATGGAGATAATTTGCAGGCGTGTGTGGACTTCATGTTCCCAAACTATGATGAAATTTTTATGGATGGCAATGCGCCCTGTCACTGGGCCAAAACTATTCTTGATTGGTTTGAAGAACATTCTGGAAAATTCGAACGAATGTTTCATCACACAGATCGCCCGATATCAATCCCATCGAACGTATATAGGGCACAAACGTAAGGCCAGTTTGCACACAAAATCCTACACCGGTAACAATTTCTCAGTTATGTATGGATATAGAGCCACCATTGTCAACATTTCTGTATAGGACTTCTAACGAATAGTTGAGTCCATGCCACGTGTAGTTCCTGCGTTACGCCGGGAAAAAGGAGGTTCGACACACTGTTACGGGGTATCCCATGCCTCCTGTCACCTCAGTGTATACAGGGGTGTACCAAGTATAACTGCTGATATTTCTGTTTGTCACAGAGGATAGTGTATTGAACAACATTTCATCAATATTTTCGTCATTTACAGGCTAATAATTACAGCTTTTACAAATCTTATCTTTTTAAGTTGTTTATGTGGTGTCACCGCCAGACACCACACTTGCTATGTGGTA
The DNA here is from genome assembly GCF_021461395.2 of Schistocerca americana. Lineage (NCBI taxonomy): Eukaryota > Metazoa > Arthropoda > Insecta > Orthoptera > Acrididae > Schistocerca > Schistocerca americana. Next base: position 165,975,757 of record NC_060121.1, on the reverse strand, counting down.
GCTTAAATCGGCCGCGGTCCATTTAGTACATGTCGGACCCGCGTGTCGCCACTGTGTGATCGCAGACCGAGCGCCACCACAAGGCAGGTCTCGAGATACGGACGAGCACTCGCCCCAGTTGTACGACGACATTACTAGCGACTACACTGACGAAGCCTTTCTCTCATTTGCCGAGAGACAGTTAGAATAGCCTTCAGCTGAGTCCATGGCTACGACCTAGCAAGGTGCCATTAGCCTTACATAGTTTGATAATTATCGTATAAATGTCTCAAGAAGAACGTTGTAAACCAACAAAGAATTAAAGTTAAGTATTCGAGGAGCTGCATACTTTTCTTATTAGCATTCAATACTTATCCTGTTCCAGACTTCACGCAAGTCGGCGTGTGTGTACGCGTGCCTTTCTTTCGGCTACCCGTCACTGTGGACTGGCTGCCTTGTCAGTCCATGACAGTTTAATACCTCCAAGTACATGCGGCAAGTGCAAGAAATTAATGCTTTCTCCCTTGGGCAGCAGGTCAGGTGTTGGAAGTGTGGACACGAGAACTGACGAGCACCTTCTACTTAGTGGTTAATTTACGTCGTGCAGAAAGCATCAGGTCATAAATTTTATGACATGTTAATGGGAAAACTGTTCGACGCAAAGAAAAAACAACCAATACAGTGACGTGGGAAAACTGTTCGACGCAAAGAAAAAACAACCGATACAGTGACGTGTATGCATATTAAGGTACCACATACAGTAATATCTTCACCTGTTTCACTCTGTATACAGTGGAGAGCAAAACTTGAGAACGAAAATAATTTTCGTTTTATGTGTCACCGCCAAGTAACATACTCTATCTCAATGAAACTTGGACCATTCATGAAAAGAACTGTTACAGTACAGTTCGGAAGGTAATTGAAAGAAATACACAATGACACAAACAGAAATGATGCTTTTATTAATAGCAATATTTCCTCTGAGGTCACCGCTATTCATGACCGCCCCTGAACACTATGTGATCAAATGTATTCGGACTCCTAGCAGAAAATGAGTCACAAGTTCCCGGCGCCCTCCATCGGTAATGCTGGGATTCAATATTGTGTTGGCCCACCCTCAGCCTTGATGACAGCTTCCAGGCACACGTTCAATCAATTGCTGGAAGGTTTCTTGGGCAATGGCAGCCAATTCTTCACGGAGTGCTGCACTCAGGAGAGGTATCGATGACGGTCGATGAGGCCTGGCACGAAGTCGGCGTTCTAAAAGATCTCAAAGGTGTTCTGTAGGATTCAGGTCAGGACTGTGAGCAGTTCAGTCCATAACATGGATGTTATTATCATGCACCCACTCCGCCACAGGCCGTGTATTATGAACAGGTGCTCGATCGTGTTTAAAGATGCAATCCCCATCCCCGAATTGTTCAACAGTTGGAAGCAAGAAGGTGCTTAAAATGTCAATGAGGGCCTCTGCTGTGAAAGTCCATGCAAAACAACGAGGGGTGCCCCCTCCATGAAAAACACGACCACACCATAACACCACCGCCTCAGAATTTTACTGTTGGCACTACACACGCTGGCAGATGACGTTCACAGGCATTCGCCATACCCAAACCCTGCCACCGGATCGCCACATTGTGTGCCGTGATTCGTCACTCCACACATCGTTTTTCTATGTTCAATCGTCCAATGTTTCCCCACCCTACACCAAGCGAGGCGTCGTTTGGCATTTACCGGCGTGATGTGGGGCTTATGGGCAGCCGCTCGACCATGAAATCCAAGTTTTCTCACCTCCCCCCTGTCATAGTACTTGCTGTGGATCTTGATGTAGTTTAGAATTCCTGTGTGATGGTCTATGTAGATGGCTGCCTATTACTCATTACGACCCTCTTCAACAGTCGGCAGTCTCTGTCAGGCAACAGACGAGGTCGGCCTGTACGCTTTTGTGCTGTACGTGTCCCTTCGTATTTCCACTTCACTACCACATCGGAAACAATGCACCTAGGAATGTTTAGGAATGTGAAAATTTTGCGTACAGACGTATTACACAAGTGACACATAATCATCTGACTACGTTCGAAGTCAGTGATTTCTGCGGAGCGCCCTATTCTGCTCTATGTATAATTACTACTGAGGTCGCTGATATGGAGTATCTGGCAGTAGGTGGCAGCACAATGCACCTAATATGAAAAACGCATGTTTTACGGATGTCCAGATACTTTTGATCACATAGTGTATGTTATAAAAGGCAGGGAACGAATAGGATGTGTGATGGATGGAAACATGCAACATACTGCCATGCTGTCACAAGTACTTATGGTACGACGTTCATTCCTCCACCAGCGAAGTTGACACTTGGCAGATGGTCATTGGTGCAGGTGAACCCACTGTAGTATGTCTCCCCAACGCATCCGACACGCATTCGGTGGGACTGAAGTAGGAGGCACCGGCAGCCTACGCCATTGTCGGAATATCTTCTCGTTCCAAGAGGTCCTGCGCTGTTCAAAGCAGTCGCGCCTTGTCTTCCATAAAAATGAAGTCAGAGCCGAATGCATGCCCCAAAAGACACGCATGTGGAGGTGTACAGTATCACGGTAAACTTTATCATTGAGTGTACCGAGTTCAACGATTTGGACGTCAGTACTCCCATGCACCGTAACACTTGGTCCACCAACAAGATGATGTCCGATGGCGTTCCTAGGTGCAGCAAGTGTTTCACTTCTCCCTGTCTGAGGGTATGTCCAGCATTATCGAACATGGTCGATTTGATACTTGTCGAACACATTACACTCACCGGTCAAAGTTATCGTCAAACTGCAGTCACCGGCCGCTGTGGTCGAGCAGTTCTAGGCGCTTCAGTCCGGAACCGCGCAACCGCTATAGTCGCAGGTTCGAATTCTGCCTCGGGCATGGATGTGTGTGATGTCCTTTGTTTAGTTTGGTTTAAGTAGTTCTCAGTTCCAGGGGACTGATGACCTCAGATGTTAGGTCCCAAGTGCGTCTTTCGAGGGTTCTATTCAACTTTGGCTTTATTTTTGTGGATGGCAATGCGAAGAGCGCTGGTGGAGGAGCTCATGGAAGGAGAGGATGTTCGGGAGTGGACTTCAGTCTGTTACACTGATTTAAATTCCTTCAGGCACACGTCTGGTATGTTGGGGAGACTTATTGCAATTCGTCCACATGCACCAGTGACCACCCATCATATTTTAACCGCGCTGGTGGTCGAATGGAACATCGTACTATAAAAACTGCTTACCAAATTTGTGGCCAGCAAGGGAGGACGTTGGTATCATATACCCAAGTAATAAAGATGTGCTTCCTCTTGTAGTGTCCAGGGGACCAGCACGAATTGCGAAAAATACATTGTAATCTTGTCTTTGAAGAAAGGTGTCATTACTTTTCGCCTTTTTAGTTACCTTCTGTGCTATACCATAACCGTTCGTTCCATGTATAGTGCAGTTTCCATCGAACTATGTTAATTGGCAGACAGTCCATTTGAAACTTGTTCTGGTCCTTCAATTTTGTGCACCAGTGTAATAGCTGACAAACCCGACACTGCTCCGTTATCAATTTTGCCGATTTTGTACTGGAAACAGAAACAAGAAAAGAACTGTGTTTCCAGTGAATTATCGAAAAAATTTTATGTCCATGTATTTGAGAAAACACCATTGACGTTATAAAAGAGTCGTACCAAGAAATATTCATAAACGCACAGTACAGTATCCAAATTAAGAAACATGATGCGGGACAATTTCTATACGCTGGTCGAAGCTGCATAGTGTGTCTGTAACGCGATTTTGTAAACGTCTCTGTGGTAATGCCGCTTCATAGCTCTCTAGACGGCTGTAGTTTTCGCCTACAACAGTTTGCGTTTCGCAGTTGAAAGCTGTCGAAAGCGCTGCCAGGTGTCAGGGATTTTCTTGAGTTGACTCGACAGCAGGGGTACCTTATTGGTAAGGAATAAACGTATTAAAAGATCGTCCATAATACGGTATTTTTTACGCATTTCATTGTTTATGACGCCATAACTCCTTATCCATGTGTCTTACACTGATATACACTCAAAGACATAAAAAACGACGCACCATGAAGGAATCAGCCGAATAGGACGGAAATCGGTAGATGTTATGTACATGTACGTAGAAATGACAACAATTTTTGAAAAATTGGATGCTCTTTTCAAGACAAATAGCTTCACAAGTGACGTTGGTCCACCTCCGGTCCTTATGTAAGCGATAATTCGTCTTGGTGTTGACTGATAATGTCGGATTTGTTCTTAGGGATGTCGTGACATATTGTGTCCAATTGGCGCGTTAGATCGTCATACCCTGAGCTGTCTGGAGTGTCCTGCCCATAACGTTCCAGACGTTCTCAGTAGGGGAGAGATCCGGCGACCTTGCTGGCCAAGACAGGGTTTGGCAAGTACGAACACAAGCGATGAAACTCTCGACCTGTCATGATGGGCATTATTTTGTTGAAATATAAGCCCAGGATAGCTTGCCGTGAAGGGCAACAAAACGGGGTGTAGAAAATTGCAGGCGAACTGCTGTGCTATAAGGGTGCCTGGGATGATATGGGGACGACAATGAGGTTGGTATCCCACTACAGTCTGCATCGTCTCGAGACACGTCTTCGGCCTGGAATCTCATTGACTGGAGTAGAATTGTGTTCAGTGATGAGTCCCGCTTCGAACTGAGCTCTGATGACCAACGGTCGGATACCAACTTGCCTGTCGCCCGCCATACTGTCCGACAATCGCAAGTGATGGTCTGGAGTGCCCTTTCTTCTCGTAACAAGACCCCTTTTGGTTGTCATCCGCGGCACCATTACAGATTAGCGAAACGTCGATGATGTTCTTAGCCCCATTTTGTTGCCCTTCATGACAAGCCATCTTGGGCCCACATTTCAGCACGATTATGGGCACCGACATGATGGGGCTTCTAATTCTTACTTATGCTGGGGCCTATATAAGCCTTTTTCTTTCACTGTTGTATACAGTCTTGAGGACACATAAAGTTCACTTTTTTTGCGTATCAGTGCGCATCTGTGTCAAAGGTACGAAATTTTTGAACGAAAATAGTACATAGAGTTCTTCTGACCTGTGTACTCTCTATACGTAACGGTTCAAATGGCTCTGAGCACTATGGGTCTTAACTACTGAGGTCATCAGTCCCCTAGAACTTAGAACTACCTAAACCTAACTAACCTAACGACATCACACATATCCATGCCCGAGGCAGGATTCTAACCTGCGACCGTAGCGGTCGCGCGGCTCCAGACTGTAGCGACCAGAACCACTCGGCCACCCTGGCCGGCTCTATACGTAAATTTCGGTACCTGCAGAGTGTAATGCATTTAGAAACCGTTTAACTAGGTGAAACAGGAGATTTAACTTTCGGGAAAACTTAAATTTCTACAAAGAATCCAACACTTCGACTTCTGATTATACCTCACACACGAAAATTGATGCTGTCACTGAAACTAAATATTTTCCGTTTTAAAGACGAAATAACAAAGCAAGAGTTAACAATGTGTTGTAATGTTAGCTGATAATTATAATTCTTATGGAGTTTGTTATAGACACATGCATATTTCTTGTAGCATCTGTTGTAAGCTGGCCGGGGTGGCCGAGCGGTTCAAGGCGCTACAGTCTGGAACCGCGAGACCGCTACGGTCGCAGGTTCGAATCCTGCCTCGGGCATGGATGTGTGTGATGTCCTGAGGTTAGTTAGGTTTAAGTATTTCTAAGTTCTAGTGGACTGATGACCTCAGAAGTTAAGTCACATAGTGCTCAGAGCAATTTGAACCATTATCTGTTCTAAAAGGAAGCTAAAAGTAAATCACCGGACCTTTCTAATACTGAACTACGATAAAAGCAAAGACAGCATCAACAATTGACTGTATAAGAATGGTTTTATATGACTGAGCACTATGGGACTTAACATCTGAGTTCATCAGTCCCCTAGAACTTAGAACTACTTAAACCTAACTAACCTAAGGACATCACACACATCCACGCCCGAGGCAGGATTCGAACTTGCGACCGTAGCAGCAGCGCGGTTCCGGACTGAAGTGTATTATAAGAGCTATCCATAAAAAAAAATAGATGACATCATGTGGAATTTGATGTGAACAATTTAGTTTAGTCTGTCTATATGTGTGTTGTGGTCTTCAGTCCGAAGAATGGTTTGCTGTAGCTCTCCATGCTACTTTATCCTGTGCGAGCCTCTTCATCTCCGAATAACTACTGCTAACTACATCCTTCTCAATCTGCTTACTGTATTCATCTCTTGGTCTCCATCTACGACTTTTGCCACACCCACACCCACTTGTCTCCAACACTAAATATATGATTCCGTGGTGTTTGAAAATGTGTCCTGCCAACCGATCCCTTCTTTTGGCCAAGTTGTGCCACTAATTTCTTGTCTCCCCAATTCCTTCAGTTCCTCTTCGTTAGTTACGTGACCAACCCATATAATCTTCAAACATTCTTCTGTAGCGTTACATTTCGAAAGCTTCTATTTTCTTCATGTCTAAACTGTTTGTCGCCCATGTTTCTCTTCCATACACTGCTACAATCCAGGCAAATGTCTTCATAAAAGACTTTCTAACACTTCAGCCTACATTCGATGTTAATAGATGTTTCATTTTCAGAAATGCTTTTCTCACCATTGCCAGTCCACATTTTATATCCTCTCTACCTCGGCCATCAGCTGTTATTTTGCTACACAAACCGCAAAACACATTTACTACTTTAAGTGGGTCGTTTCACAATCTAATACCCTTAGCATAACTCGATTTATTTCGACTACATTCTATTGCTTTTGTTTTGATTTTGTTGTTATTCGTCTAATATCCTCCTTTCAAGACACTGTCCATTCTGTTCAACTAGCAGGCCGCGGTGGCCGAGCGATTCTAGGCGCTTCAGTCTGGAACCACGTGACTGCTACGGTCGCAGGTTCGAATCCTGCCTCAGGCATGGATGTGTGTGATGTCCTTAGGTTAGTTAGGTTTAAGTAATGCTTTAGGGGACTGATGACCTCAGATGTTAAGTCCTATAGTGCTCAGAGCCATTTGAACCATTTTTCTGTTCAACTGCACTTCCTAGTCCTTTGCTGTCTCTGATAGAATTACAACGTCATCGGCAAACATCAAACTTTAATTCCTACTCCAATTTTTTCTTTGGTTTCCTTTACTGCTTGTTCAGTACACAGATTGACTAATATCGGGGACAGGTTCCAATACCGTCTCACGCCCTTCTCAGCCACTGCTTCCCTTTGATGCCCGTCGACTCTTTTAACTCCCGCCTCGTTTCTGTACAAGTTGTATATAGACCTTCACTCCCTGTACTGTACCACTACTAACTACAGAATTTCAAAGAGAGTCTTCCGGTAAACATTGTCAAAAACTTTCTCTAAGTCTACAAATGCTATAAACGTAGGTTTGCCTTTTCGTAACCTATCTTCTATGAAAAGTCGTTGGCTCAGTGTTACCTCGTGTGTTTCTACATTTCCCCGGAATTCAAAGTGATCTTCCTCAAGGTCGGCTTCTACCAGCTTTTTCCATTCCTCTGTAAATAATTCGTGTTAGTATTTTGCAACCATAGCTTATTAAACTGATAGTTCGGTAATTTTCGAACCTGATGGCTGTTGCTTTCTTTGTAATTGGAATTACTAGCTTCTTCCTGAAGTCTGAGGGTATTTCGCCTGTCTCGTACACCTTGCACACCAGATGGAGTAGTTTCGTCAGGGCTCTAGCAAGTCTATCAGTAATTTTAACGGAATATCATCTACCCCCAGACCATGTTTCGATTTAGTCTTTCGGAGCGCTATCAAATTCTTCTCGCAGTATCATATCTCCGATCTCATCTTCATCTACGTCCACTTCCTTTTCATATATTGTTGTCTTTAACTTTGTCTCCCTTGTATAGACCCTCTATATACTCCTATCTTTCAACTTTCCCTTCTGTGCTTAAGACTGGTTTTCCATCTGAGCTCTTTACATTAATACAGCTGCTCCTCTTCTCCCCGAAGGCCTCTTCAATTTTGCTCTAGGTGGTATGTACAGTATCTTTCGCCTAGTCAAATGTGGTTCTATTCTTCACATTTGTCCTCTAGCCATTCCTACTTAGCCATTTTGCACTACCTGTCAGTCTCATTTCTTAAACGTTTGTATTCCCTTTCACCTGCTTCATTTGCTGCATATTTAAAATTACTCCTTTCGTCAACCAAATTCAATATCTCTCGTGTTAGCCTAGGATTTCTACTAGGCCTTGTCTTTTACCTAATTGATCCTCACTATTTCATCTTCTAAAGTTACATATTCGTCTTCGGTCCTGTTCCCTTCCCCTGTACTAGTCATCTGTTGCCTAATGCTCCATCCGAAACTCTCAAAAACTTCTGGTTTTTTTCAACTTATCCAGATCCAGGTCCGTCACTTGCAGCCTTTTTGCGATTTCTTCACTATTAATCTAGAGTCCATAACGTATAAATTGTGGTCAGAATCCACATCTGCCTCTGGAAATGTCGTACAGTTTAAAATTTGGTTCCCAAATCCCTACCTAATCAATTTGAAACTTTCTGTTACCTCCAGAATTCTTCCACTTACACAAGCTTCTTTTATGATTCTTTAACCAAGTGTTAGCAATGATTTACTTATGCTCTGTGCAAAACTCCACCAGGCTGCATCCTCTTTCATTCCTTTCCCAGTCCATGTTTATTCTATTATTTTTCTTTCTATTTCTTTTCCTAATATCGAATTTAAGTTCCCCATGACAAATTGTCGTCTCCTTTAACAATCTGAATAATTTCTCTTATCTCATCATATATTTCTTGAATCTATTCATCATCTGCGGGGCTAACTATCACTTTTTTTAGGTCATCTATCTTCAGACTGGTTTGATGAGGCCCGCCACGAATTCCTCTCCCTTGCCAACCTCTTCATATCAGTCCACCATTGGCATATAAACTTGTACTACTGTGCTAGGCATGGACTTTGTATCAATCTTGACCACGATAATATGTTCACTACGCTGGTCTCAGTAGCTTCTCCGCATTCCCTGACCAGAAGTCCTGTAGCTCCTGCCACAGATCTTCACTAATTCCCAATAATCTAAATTCAACATCCAATTTCCATTTTTAAATTTTCTAACGTACATGCCCAATTAAGGGATCTAACATTCCATGCTCCAATCCGTAAATGTAACGTTCAAAAATTGGATGCACGATGATATAAACAAAGATAAAAAAACAAAATTATGCTTTGTAGCTTCTAAAAGTATTGAGAAACATTGGGGGGGGGGGGGAGACTCAAATTGAGTAAGGAATTAACAGACCGCTGTAACTTTCAAGAAATACATGGTGTAAATCCAGCAAGGGAGAATTCTGCTGCACGTTATTTGAAGACTGTGGGAAACATCCCTGATACTGTCTGTTTTCATTCGTTCCCGTCCGCTGGTCTATGTTGTTTCAGGTCAGACCTGTTCTGAAAGTATTTTCTCTTCTACCGACGAGATGTCAGCAGGACGGGAAAGCTTAGGGAATGTGTTCTGAGTTTCGCCGAAACTGCAGAAATAATAGCGAGCGGTTAGTGTCCGTAATCATCGATTTTTTATACACTTAATTTTTCTTGCGAAACGAGTAGCATTGCATCAAGGGGAAGAAACGATTTCAGAATTCAGGAATTTACTCACTTTAATACTGGTAAATGCAGTTTGGCATCAGTGATTCTTCTACTGAGTCATACATAGGTACAGTCCCGAATGCTTTGACTGTCAACAGTCTTCAAGAGATCTTGTTAGGTGTGCTTCCTTAAGTTGAGATCCGAATCTAGAAATATAATTTCGCTACGCATTATCCTCAGTTAGATTCTACCTTGCTCCATTACCAGCTCGGGATCTGCTTGATCTCTACAAAGAACGAAATTCTAAAACTGCCTATCTTGTCCCATGGCTATGGAATTTTCTATTCTTTCTCGTTTTCTTCGTCTTGTTCTTAGGTATATTTGATGGGTTCAATGGATGTGTGTTCTGGATTCATTCTTCAAGAGGCCCCGTGGCGAATGGGTTGTATGATTACTCTTCATTCCCGTGTCATGTAGATGATTTCGGTTTGTAATTTCAGGAGTTGTTTTCCGAGGTGGGTATCAAAAGATAGCATCAAACAGAGTAACGGAGAGTTGGTGAAGCAGCTGTGAGTCCCACGCAGAAGTGGCCGAGACTGGCCATGAATGTTCCCAAAAGGTCTAGAATGTTCCAGAACGCTCTACAATATTCGAGAATGTTCTAGGATGTTGCAGAATGTTATAAAATGTTAAATAAGCACCCAGGATGATCGAGAATGTTCTATAATGTTACACAATGTTACAGTATCGCCCAGAAGGATTCGAGAAAGTTCTAGAAAGTTCAAAAACGTTCTAGAATGTTCTCGGATGTTCCATTATCGTGAAAGACTGGAAATGCCTCCAACAGATATTGTTTTATCACCTGACCGGAAAAACTTCGGCATCAACACGTTTTCTATAAAACACGAGGGCGTATAATTCTTTCGCTCAGATGATATCGTTTGGTTCTGTTTGCACGACAGGTGAAGCACATCAACTTAGTCCCGTGTTTTAGATAAAACGACAAGGCTATCATGGGATGGGATGATGGTAATTACTTCTGAATGTATATTATAAATTTTCCCATGGTTATTTAGTTGATAAAAGCAAACGAAACTCGAGCAACATTGCATGTTTTCAGATTTTTACCTTTTCCAGTACATCAGAGTATCAAAATATGTAACATTAATGCCTGTACATTTTGTTGTATTGGCTACTATGGAAACAAGGAAGGAGAGAAGCTGCGGTGGCCGGTGGCAGGAATCCAAAGTGATTTGTACATAATACTTACAGATTAATAGAGTTCTTTATTTCTGAGAATGAAAGAAACATAACTTAACTCCTCGTTATGAGGTTTCTTGATGTGCTTCCTACAACACCCCATTACTACTCGCAGAATGTAGGATATTTATCGTCTTCCTCTTACTCAGTACTAATGCTCTGGAAGTCTGCGACTGAACTGGGCCCGACCAGTGATGGGCGGCTGGTTAAGTCAGCATTGACAAGGGGCGCTGCACTCGTGTATTCCTGAAGGTGTGGCACTGTCCAATCTTCCCACAGGCGCGCGGATCAGCGCCTTCTTGATGCCGTTTCGCGGTGCTGCACTGAAAGTGTGCAGTCAATGCCTTAGGACTGCACACCTTTTGATTGCGCTGACATTCAACCTAACGTTTGTTATACAACAGACCATATACGTCACTATGTGACACAGAGTCCAGAGAGAAAAGGGAGAGAAGAAAAGTCGAGAGACAAGTAGACATTCAGCTATCAAATTACAAAAAAATGTTGTTGTGGTATGATTACGGTTTACTGTTTTTTTTCCTTTGGTTTTAGTATGAAACCTTCCTTCTTGGCAAATTTCATGATTCTAGATCAACGGGAACTACTCGCTAGGCTTTAATAAGTGAGTTTGCGAGTATCAACATATGTGACATTAATATATGCATATTTGGATTGCACTGATTTCCCATAGAAATAGCGGGATTTGAACTGTCGGACAGATAGGCACACAGAGAGACAGACAGAGAGACGGAGAACAAAGTGCTCCTATAAGGATCCCGTTTTTACCTTATGAGTTGTGGAACCCAAAATGTTAGGTAAACTGAGACAGAGACGCCGAGTGCTCTTTTAGTATGTTACCATCATTTATACTTCAAACGAACGTAATCTCCATCATACACTCTACATATAAACAAGTTAGACTTCGCGAAGCTAGTTAGAGGAACAGTCTTTGAAGAAACTTCCATTGCGTATGAGGTATTCAAAACACTTACGAAACAATCGCAATACCACTCCACAGTCTTCTTCGTTTTGTATAGTTTTCCTCGTTAAATACCCATTTCGTGTAAGAGATGACAATAGTAGACTTATCCGACTGGACTACCGTGCAAGTTTTCCGCGAATTGTCACTATATTTGCAATTCTATAACAATAACAAAGAGCATACAAATTAAATGGCAGTGATATTCTCTTATCGATACGTATCTTAAATTACTCCAGTGTTTATTTTTAATAGTACCTATAAAAAATAAAACCATTTTATTACGTAACAAATGTAATAAAATTATGTTAAACTTTCTCATATTACGAACATCCAGCAGATACATACAGTTGCAGAAACTGTTACTTTTTAAACTCCAGTCTGTCGTACGGATATAGATGTTACTGGCGGTCTGCTTGTGCAGAAATTGCATTATACATAAGTGTGAATCACCAACAGACAAGCACGTTCAGTGACTTGAGCATAAAAGATTTAGTGGGTCTTTCCATAAGGAGTTGGAAGAACGCTGGAGTTTATATTTATTGCGAGCATTTCAGCAAATTCTGTCCTTTCGAATGTTCACTTTTCATGGGATGAGAGATAGGGAGTACCCCTACTTTCAGATGTACTGGACGCTGTGGGTTTCATCGCAATCGTGACCATGAGGGTTGCATAATGCGCATGTCGTATTTACGCTTATCGAGCGCCTACTGCAGGAACTCTGGTCCCTTTCGACGAGACGACGCTTTAGAACAGAGTAGAGGTTGTTGACCTCTAGCGGGGGTAGCAAGTTACAACAGACCCTGCTTCCGGCATCCTGAGTCAGGTCGCAGCTGCTGTTTCACACGAGTGTTCTTGACCCCCACTTCTCTAGCAGCCCTGCTCACGTGCTTCTATTTCAGTTTTCTCCGGGTCGGGACACGTGGCACACATATGACCTATTCCTACGTTAGACCTTGTTACTCGACCGTTTGAAGGGTAAAAATATATGACATTAAAAATTATACGAGCGTATCAGACATTCTAATAAACTGAAACCTCACTAATTCGGAGTAATTGTCGCGAGTCCCAGTTCGAACTTTGCGAATGTCTGAATTACAGCCATGTTTTCTAAAATAATTATCGAGAGTTATAATTAGGAATATAACGTAAAATGGTAAAAAATTGTATTTTGAAAGTATAAACCCCCATTTGGCTGTATATTACTATATTTATCTTCAGCACTATCTACACTTCGGCTTTTACGCTATTATTAAGTACAACTTAAAAGTTCTTAGACCATTAACAGTTACAAGATAAATGCTGTAATCCACAGTCATCTTACGGTTTTTCTCTTTCAAAAAATATTGCATGACTATGGCTCAATATCATCGAAAACATTAAAAAAAAGTACATGGACTTTAATATTAACTAAACTACGAGTACTATAGAGCACATGTGATGTAAAAGCATCTCGTGTAATATTACAACAATGAGCAACAGATTACATTAAACAAGCTTGAAATACAAGCTACAGCACATCTGCATTCCAGTATCTATTAAAAAATCAAATTTATATGCTACATTTACTGTAACATCGCACGTAGTGTACCTCACCATTTACCTACAATTGTATGCTCCAAGCAGTCAAGACGGCTGATAATGCCACGGCAATACTCTCACTACCAAAATCTGTTAATAATGGCTCAAAGAAGGTACTTGCTTTTGGTTGTTGCTGTCACATCTCTTTTACTGTCGGGTAAGGTTTTTGGTAGTGCGGATTAGCGTCGATCAGCCGCAGAAACATTTCCAAAATTTCTCTTACGTTCTCTTATAGTTCAAACATTGATATAAGTTCGTGGGCTTCCACGGCCGGTGTAATTTTGGATAAAATAATTTTAGGTTTTGGGCCGCGTCATTTTAAAGTATTAAAACAACGTCGGCAAATATGTTGTTTTAGTAGTTTACAATGACGTAGCTCAATACCCAAAATTATTTCATCCAAAAACTTTGAACAGTGGTCTGTTATTTGTACATAGAAAGCTATCATTGACTTGTTCTGCTTTGTTGAAAACTCGTTGTGTCTAGTGCGTTATTTCGTTCTCAGACAGAATTTGCTTCTCACATTCATCATCATCTTCATAAGACGAGTCACAAATATCCTCCGTGGCTGTAGCTCCATATATAGCCAACAAATATGACTGTTCTATTCCTTCAAGACCAAACTCAGTTTCTACGTTATTCCGAATGTTTTGAAGGGCCATAGTCTTAGCTTCACTCCAGCTACTAGCCCAGTTGGAAATGACACTCTTGGTATTATAAGGTTTCAGTTTCATACAGATCTCTTCACCTATATTCGCTATTGTTTTCAGTACTGAGTTACACCATAGTTCACCTGGCTACTAAGGTGCGCACACATTAGGATCGCATCTTAATAAACAGGCTGGATCAGCAAAGTATTATCTGGAAGGGAAAACATACAGTACATCAGCACATGATCACTAGAATGATGAGCAAGAGCACTGTCTAGAATCAGTGACGCTTTCTCATCTTTATGTTCAAGATTTAATTTTTTAGGTGAGAATTTTCGAACTGCAAGTTGGAAGTCCTTCTTGAATCAGTCAGTGAATAAATTTGTGACAATTCGATTTTTTCCGTTAGTTTTATAGACTAGATGGCTGGAAGATGCTGCGTAATATTTCTGAATACCGTAAGTTTTACAGATTTCGCAGTCACGACGAGTCTCTAACCTCGTCAGTAGCGCACAAAAGACCAGTTACTTGATCGTTTCTCATTTTACGTCTAGCTGTTGAACTATGTATTGTCGGGGATGAAGTTCCAAAAAAATCCACATCTTCTGTTTTGTAGACCTGAACCAAAGATTTTTTTTTCTTCTGACAGTCTGCATTTCTTTACGAAATATTTCAAGACTTGGAATGTCTGTAGCTAAACTTTGCTCTCACACTTCTCTGTTAGGGGTACCGTACCGACAGCGAAATCGTAACAGCCCTCGAATACCAGCTACGAAATTTGTTTACCCTTATGCATTAGAAAATTTTTTCGCTGCAGGTTGCAATTCTACATCTCTTACAGCTGCTCCAATAGGATGTTGTCATTTGTGGCACGAGTACAAAGCATCACGAAAGGTGATCATTTACGTCTCAATTGTAGGTTTAAGTTCACCGGATAGCTCGTCTGGCTTTAGCACACTTCTCAAAGTTTTATTGCGATTTTACTTAGTATCGTAAAAAGTTCACTTAGCAATGCCAAACTGTACAAGAACACTTGGAGCCTTACAGTTTATCAGGCGATCTCATATCATCTTCTAAACACAGTCATTTATATTTCCTCCTAACACTCATCTTGGCTACTGTATTCTGCTGTACGACACTTTAATAATCTTTTAAGTGGTCACAGGATGGAAACTAACACAATTCGTCATGAGGGCTTCAGCGAGAAAACTCAGCAGACTTACATTTTTCTGCGTACTTGTAAAACACAGTAGTCTAGTAAGCATCTCACCTCGCTTGCCCGACTTCAGTTATCCGGCGAAGGCACGGGAAAGAGTTCATCATATTCTAGTTGTGTATTGGTAGCAACCTCTGGTGTTCCCACTAACGTGTTGCTGCAAATTGTTTGCTGTTATTTCTGTGGGTGGTAGATACCTTGGTAAGAACTGATAGAACAGGTGTGTCTTTTGGGTCAGCCATCCGGCCGGAGAATATTACATCTATTAGAATGCACCTTTCTCGGCTATTGGTGGTTTGGGGTGCACTGCTCGTAGCTATACTCCACAACTCAAGGTTCGACGGGTGGCTACTCTGCAGAGGCCATGCTTTTCGCTGCTGTGGCTGCAGTTACTGGTCAGCTCTATCTCTAGGTGCGTCTTTTTGTTGCACTGTGCTACACACTGTCTTCGGTTTGTTTCATCAGATTTTACTATGGCTTCACATAATCTGGTACTGTAGTGCGAGTTTATCTATCGCGGTTTGGTATTTCTTACATTTGGTTGCAAATCGGTAGTGGTTATAGAATTTACTGTGGCTTCATTTACATGGCGTCATTGTTCCTACAAATTTGTCCGTTTCTAACACATGAAGTGTGACGTCACACACACACACACACACACACACACACACACACACACACACACACACAACACTAGTAATGGGATGGTGGCTTAGCAATGACACGTAGCTCAGTTGTAATTGACTTAAAGCGGCATGACGTCGACGCGACGTGTCATGACGTGACGCTGTGACACGCGTAATTGGGTACAATGCCTAAAATTGTGCAAAATAGGTGAAAAATATGTAAAATTTGGGTAGAACGACAGAGAACGCTTACATATTTGCCATGATACCGCCTGAGTTGATGCCTCGAATAATGTGATATTAAGTCGTGGTTAGCAAAAAATCTTAGCCTAAAACTTGAGTGACTTAATGTAATTTGTTATTAACAAAAATACAAGCCCGATCCTGTTCCTATGCTGTCCTGCTCCTGAGTTAACACCACCCACCTAATTGTATCCTGTTATAAATGATGAAGATTGACTGAGGGAAGGGGAGTAGGGGTTGCGATCCTTATTGGGTCATGGAGAGGGGAGGGATTTCTCGCGATTTTATTGTGCCCTCTGAGAGATTTTTGTGGGTGATAATGTGAATAGTGCTGGTGGAAAAGCTCTTGGAACGAGGGGATGTTCGAGGACGGATTGGCCAGTTTGTTAAACTGATTTAAATTCCTTAAGTCACATGTGGGGTGTGTTGGAGAGACGTGTTGCAGCACGTCCACACGCACCAACGTTTATCCATCATTTTTCAATCGCGCTGGTGGTCGAATGGAATACCATACAACAAAAACTCCTTAGCACATCTGTGGCCAGCGTGGGAGCACGTTGTTACCATATACTTTAATGGAAGAATAGGTAAAGGGGATATGCTCATCCCCACAACAGGAAAACATAGTAAGCACTCGACCACAAACGAAAACGGATTAAAAATGATCAACTCTCCTCTATCAAAGTAAATGGGAATTTGCTCGACGATGTTCCCTCACAAAGAAATACCCAAAGGTACATGGTGCTCTCCAGATGGCAAAACAGTAAATCAGATTGACCATGTTATGACAGATCAACGTTGCATTTCGTTTATAAGAGATGTAAAACGTACAGAAGAGCTGAGATTGGCTCAGATCATTTCCTCTTGGTAGGAAGGATGAAAATCAATATGATTTGAAATCCACACCAAAACCTAATTTAAACATCGAACGACTGACTGAAGGAACTGTCTGTTAAGGAAACCTACGCAATTGAAATAAATAATCCACTTACTGCATTGCAAGAAGCTGAGGACTGAAATAGTGTCGAGAAGGCTTGGGAAAGAATAAGGACTGTAGTAACAGATGCAGCAGAAAGAAACAGGAGCAGGATACGGGGGCTGCTGGAGTGGAAGGCTGAGCAACAAATTGAGGATAGAATGTAAAATTTAATTTATTACGCAAGAAAATTCATGCAAGGTACTGGTAACAACATACTGACATATAACGTGTTCAATTTAAATGTACATCAGCTGATTTAACATGAATCACGAACAAGTTATCTAACATCAAACAATCTGCAAAACACGAGCTTTAAACTTTTTCCAAAATTTTAATGCTTGTAAAATGTTTTTACGAAACACATAAAATTACCAAACTGGTCACTGTATTTAAGCCTTACATAACCTAATGGGCACAATGGCTTGCAGGAAATAATATCACAGACGTATAGCAATATCTGCCCACTACAGCAGTGTCTTACGTGACCTTGTGTGCCACAATGATTCACAGAACCAACTCATATAGTTAAATGGTAAAAATTACCCACAATGGCGCTTGCGTTATAATCTTACGTAGCACACCGACTTACCAAGACAATGCAATTAATGCCAAGTACAGTCTGGTCCAGAATAAAGAGTGCCACTGATTAAACTATTCAGAATAAGTAATGAACTGTCTTAGAAGGCAAGCACATTCAGTTCAGGCAAGTTAACAAGACAGTACCTCCATTTGAATTTTACCACAGAAATCCATCGTAGGCCAGACGGTCATTCAAAAAGGATTGATAACAAGTTACCGCACAGTTGGCGGTTGGCACTAAACCCCTGGCGTGCGATGTATGTGTGGGCCAGAAATCCCGTTGCAACTGGAGCCGTTAACAACAGTACCCACAGAACTATTTCTAAAACCACACCGTGAAGTGACGTCAAAGGGGTTTCCAAAACAGTTTAACACTCAACTGTAGTGAGTAAGAGAAAAGGACAAAAAAACACACACACGGCGCTTACAATTAGCCTTTGAATTATTCCTAGCCGTGGTTAAAATTGAATTAATTTTAATCCAACAGGTAAACAGTGGTGTCACAGTAGACTAAAACTTCACTTGACTAGCGTGACTATTTGGGCGTCCCTTAACTGACATAAGTTCAGTAACAAACTGAAATGCAATTTAAAGACGCTCAAGTAAGGGTATTGTGAAACACTTCATCAACAATTTAAGCAAACACGCCCACATAGGCACTCCAGTTCATACGTAAATCAACCAGGGCACAAGTCAGTATTTCGACACGCGACGTAGGAACACTCACTGCTGAGCAGCGCAAGCCAGAACACAACAGAAAGAAGTCTCGCTGTAACTCCACCAGATGAAGATGCACCAAACTAACAGCTCACCTTTAACAATATTAATCCCAATGCCGCTAATAAAGTAATGGCCACAATAACACCAGCCCGTAGGCACAGCGTGAGGAAGGTTGAACTCGTAAACAGAACAAACGACAGCGAGTCACTGCAGCACCTCCAGTTCCGGTGCTCGGCCGGCCCCAATGCAACTGCCACACTCACACCACTTGCCGACGCGACTTCCGCGATCTTCCAGAGTCGCTCCGCCGAGGCCCGCTCGCCCCTCTCTGCCCGAGACTGCCTTTCGGCTTCCCACACGGAATCCCAGAGGGCGCACCAACCCACGCACCGCAAAGCGAATCGAAAGAGATCGAACACACTACACCGGAACAATCAAATCGCAGGAGCACCCGGCACAACCTCCCCCTCTTATGCGGAACTGGAGGAGGGGCAGGTTTGATTCACCTGACCCGGCACCACTCGCCATGGCTTAATTTGACTGAGATGTGCCCTCATTTGTCTCTTTGATCTCAGATCCTTGAGCAAGAAGTTCACTGGAGATAGACTCTTGACGACCATATACGATCCCACAAACCTCGGCAGAAGATTCTCAGCGATACCCTGGCTGGAAGTGATCTACACCATTCAAAAGCTGAAAAACAAGATGGCAACAGGCGACGTCCAGGTATCATCAGAGATGTTAAAAGAGGTCGGAAGCAAACTACACAAAGAAATTTATAACTTTATCGCAATGATCTGGAGAATTGAAACACAGCATGAAGACAGGAAAACTGCGATAATTTAACCCACACACAAGAAGGGAAACACAATGGAATGTGGAAATTATAGAGAATCAGTTTGCTGAACATAACATACCAAATCCTGTCAATGATCATTCTGCAAAAACTTAAACCTTATGCAGAAAACATTATTCAAGATTAGCAGTCTAGATTTCGAGCAAACCGTTCCCCAACTGATAATTTTTTACTATACGACGGATCTTTGAGAAATATTGAGAATTTTACAAAAACATCCACTGTCTCTTCATTGACTTCCTGAGAGCCTATGGTAGCATCCACAGAAGTAGCCTGAACAACACATTATGAGAATTTAGTATACCCAGTAAAATCATTCAGATGATACAACTGTGCAGCGAAGTTCAGAGGATCCATATCCAACACCTTTCCAACTAAAATGGCCTTACGACAAGGAGATGCTCTTTTATGTGTCCTCTTCAACCTTGCATTAGAGAAAGTGGTTCGGAAGAGTAATTTACATTTATACAATGGTCTCTGATTCGAACACAGTGAAGTAAAATAATTTAATTTTTTGTAAGTATCACATTTCTTTATTATTCAATCATTAGACTGATGACGCATTTCAGTGAGTAACGTATGTCCGTATGTGGTTTAATTTGTAGGTTCTGAAGAAGATTCCATTACTGGAATCGAAACCTAGGTAAACGAGTAAAAATTACCTTGCAACTGAAGGCTGAAAAAATTGTTTAATTTCTATACATATACGGTTGCTGACGCGCTGCATTATGTTAAAGATTTGTGAAGTAAAATTCCTGTCTTATGCAGATGCTATAGTGTTGCTGGGTGAAACTGAACAAGAACTGAAAGACATGTACATCTCTCAGGCACAGCGCCAGCAAAATGAGGCTTTTGATTAACCAAAAGAAAACAGAATATATGAAAATACATCATCATCAGTTATCTGCTATATTAGCAGGTCCTTTGCCTCTCCATTTTCTGCGATCCATTGCTTCCTTCTTAAGGCTGCTGTATGTTGTACCGTCCATCATGTCATCCAGTATCTGGAATCTCTTCCTTCCTCGCTTCCTTTTCCCTTCTACATAACCTTCTAAAACTGTTTTTATCAGTCCGTCATTCTTTCTTAATACATGCCCAATCCAATTTCTTTTTCTTCTCTTTATTACATCTAGAAACTGTCTTTTCTCTCCCACTCTTCTCAGTAACTCTTCATTTTTTACTCTGTCCATCCAACTTATCCTTCCCATTTTCCGCCATGTCCAGATCTCAAAAGCCTCCAGCCTTTCTCTGTCTTTTTTCCTCATAGTCCATGTTTCAGCGCCATATAGAAGAAAACTCCATACAAACCATTTTATGAGTCTCTTTCTGAGTTCTCTGTCCAGACCGCTGCAGAAGATTCTCATTTTCTTATAAAACGCCTCTTTTGCCATTGCTATCCTTGTTTTAATTTCTGTGGTGCACTTCCAGTCGGTGTCTATCCTGCTTCCAAGATACTTAAAATTTTGCACCTGTTTTAGTGTTTCTCCATTCAGCACAATTTTTATTTCCTTATTTCCTCCTATTGCCAATACTTTTGTTTTATTTGTGTTAATTTTCATTCCATATTTTTTTCCGTTGGTTGCAATGGTGTCCACCAAATCCTGTAATTCTTTTTCCCCTGTGGCTAGAAGGACCATGTCATCAGCAAATCTCAAGCACCCTACTCTTCTTCCTCCAATTTCTACTCCTTTGTCATCTAATGAGCATTGGTCAACCATATTTTCCAAGTACAGGTTGAAAAGAGTAGGTGATAAACAGCATCCTCGTCTCACTCCTTTCCCTAGTCTGATCCTGTTTGTACTTCCTTCTCTAACTGAAACTTTTTGATTAAGGTATAATGAGTTTATAAGTCTTCTGGTTTTCCAGTCCACTCTCTTTTCCCTCATAATGCCTTTTCTAAATCGATGAAGCACAAATATAGGTCTCTTCCTTTTTCAATAAACCTTTCTGCCAAGATTCGTAGGAACCCTATTGTATCTCTGGTGCCCGTATTCCGTCTAAAGCCAAACTGCTCCTCGCCGATATTCTCCTCTATTATTGTGAAAATACGTTGAGTCATAAACTCAAATCTTTACTCTGAAATTGGCCAACATTCTAAATTCATAAAAGTTCTTCTGTCTGAACACCTTGGATCACGTTTCAACAGCAATAATATCATGAAAGAATAGCCTCAGGGTCAAGATGTCTGTACTCGCTATGCAAGCCACTCAAGAGTAAAGCTTCGTCAATCACCACGAAGATGAAGATATACAACACTATCATCTGCCCCATAGTACTGTACGGTTCAGAAATTTGGACGCTTAAGAAGAATGAAAGACAAAAATTGAATTTTTTCGAAAGAAAAGTAATGAGAAATACCTGGCGACCTGTGTTTGAGAATGCCGTATGGAGAATTCGAAAGAACAATGAAATTTATCAGTTAATGAAGCAACCTACTATCATCCAGAAATTAAAAAGTAGGAGACTGCAATGGGCTGGACATGTCGCTAGAATGGAAAACAACAGAATCACCAAGAAAGAATTTGAAGACTACAAGACCATTGTGTCTACCTCGTACAAGGTGGAAAGATGACATAGAGAAGGACATCGCAGCATTAGGAATATCCACAGAGTGGAGAGACTCTGA
Organism: Schistocerca americana; assembly: GCF_021461395.2. Classification (NCBI taxonomy): domain Eukaryota; kingdom Metazoa; phylum Arthropoda; class Insecta; order Orthoptera; family Acrididae; genus Schistocerca; species Schistocerca americana. The sequence continues at coordinate 165,953,845 of NC_060121.1, read as the reverse complement.
GAGAGATAGGAGACGGTGGAAGCAGTGCGTGTTCTACAGGGCCTGTGATCGCTGAGAAAAGAGAGAGAGAGAGGTTGGGGTGGGGGTGGGGTGGGAAAGGGTGTATGAGATACAGAAAACGAAAGGTTGTTTACAACTTGCGCAGAAAGCAGTCTGGAGTTATAAGAGCTGTAGATCTCGCGCTGAAATAATTAATAATTAATAATTAATATGGATTATCTGATCGTGATGCACGATAAATGAAAATAAAAACTGTAGAACCTTACAGCTATGAGACCCGTTAATACAGAGTAGTGAGGCTCATTAAAGAGACCAGAATACAATGTTTTAAGCATAAGGTAAGAGATGTGATATGGGAAAGAGACGTCAACGTGAGATTCAATGTTTGATATAAATTTGTGTAAATATCTGAAAGTAACTTTCCTAAAATGTTATCCAGAAAGGTCATTAAAATACAGGTAAGTTGTGGATAAGTAAGTGATCTGAAATCTACTGTAAGTGAAAAAGAGAAATCCACGTAAAGGCCAGAACAACTCTAGAACTGACATTATTTGGATTCCACAAAAATATTAAAATTTTTTAATGGAAGTCATTAAAATGTCCAGAAATAGGGACATACCGACAAAAATGAATGCAGATAGTAAGATTAAAACTGTTTGGCATATTGTGAAATGGAAGATGGGGACAACAGGCAGTACACCTTTTGAAGTTAAAATCTTCTGGGTTATTAGGCCGCGTCATGTTTCTTCTAAAATGTTCGACGTTTCGACCCCTCTGTTGGGATCTTCCTCAGGATCTTTCGGTGTCCACTGCTGCTAGAACACTGTCAGAGACGAGTGTCGCGTCCACTTATAAAGAGGGAATTTTCTGGCGTTCGTGCTGCAGAAGTGATAGTATTGGTTATAATACATGTGGCTACCATTGGTGGGCCGTAGTCATAGGCTAATTCCCCCTTTATAAGTGGACGCGACACTCGTCTCTGACAGTGTTTTGGAAGGAGTGAACACCAAAAGATCCTGAGGAAGATCCCAGCAGAGGGGTCGAAACGTCGAACATTTCAGAAGAAACATGACGCGGCCTAATAACCCAGAAGATTTTAACTTTAGTGACAACAGCCATGAAAGCCTGCAGACTTACATAGTACACCTTTTAATAAGAAATGTGACAGTAAAGGCTTATATAAGTATCGTTCAAAATTCTAGGACGTCTTTCTCCAGAATATATGACATTGTTATATACTCAGCAGCAGTCTCACATTTAAGTTCAAACAGATTATTTAGAACATCACACTTGGAGTTTTTTGTACATGCACTCACCAAATAATTAAAGCCTTAAGCAATAAAATATTACCAGTTGCTATTTTTTGGAATCTTTCCAAGGCTTTTTGATAGTGTAGTTCATGTTACTTTCTCTTAAAAGCTTAAGTTTTACAGAATTCAAGGTTATACAGCCAACTAGTTCGAATGACGCTTTACAAAGAGAATACAAAATTTATGTTCTATAATTCAAGCAATGTTGGATGGAGAGATAATTTTAGTTACTAGTGAGACATCCCAAAGGTAGTCCCACAGGGCTCAAATTTGAGCGTACTCATATTCCTCACGTACGCGAAAGACCTTGCTCTGAACATTCATAAAGCAGAACTGGTACTTCTTGAATACACTTCTGGCATTGTAATAAATTCTATTTGAAAGAATGCAATGGAAGAGCTTGTTACCGTCTTTTTTCCAAGAATTATGGTTCTCTAAAACCGAACTGTACCTGAATGTTAAGAGAAGGCCTGTTAACAGTTCCGTATGGGAAACTGAGTCCTATCAACAGTTGTAGCAGAAGAACAGGAGTCAGTAAACAAGGTAAAACTCTCCAAAGTTTTGGGTCTACATAATGATGGAAACTTCAACTGGAGGAAGCATTTGGCTGAGATAAGCAAATGAGTTATACCACTTTTACTTTCTTATAATTGGTAGTCATCAAAACGATGTATCAACCTCCTAACTCATTTTGTATATCTACACTCAACAACATGTTATGGAATAATTTTCTAAGATAAATTGGGAGCTGCAATGTTAGGCGGTTGATGGAGCCCCTCAGGGATATGGCAGCTAGGGACGGGAAGAAAGCCAATGTGCACTCCGTGTGCATACCGGGGGGAGTCATCGAATATGTGGAAAGGGTCCTTCCGAATGCCATGAAGGGTACAGGGTGCAGCCAACTACAGGTGGTGGCTCATGTCGGCACTAATGATGTGTGTCGCTATGTACCACAAAAGATACTCTCTGGTTTCCGGCGGCTATCTGGGTTGGTGAAGACTGCAAGTCTTGCTAGCGAGATGAAGGCAGAGCTCACCGTCTGCAGCATCCTAGACAGGACCGATTTCGGAGTGGAGGGTCTGAATCGGAAGCTCAGGCGGTTCTGTGACGGTGTAGGCTGCAGATTCATCGACTTGCGCCATACGGTGGTGGGGTTTCGGGATCAGCTAAATAGGTCAGGTGTCCACTACACACAGGAGGTGGCCACACGGGTAGCAGGGGCTGTGTGGCGTGGACTGGGCGGTTTTTTAGGTTAGTCTTTGGAAAGATCAAAAAGGGCTCCAGTCTCAAAGGGCACAGGGCAAAGAAACGACGAGAATCGACAACGCAACAGTCCGTATTGTAGTTGTAAATTGTCGTAGCTGTGTTGGAAAAGTACCAGAGCTTCAAGTGCTGATAGAAAGCACAAAGTAGAAATCGTTATAGGAACAGAAAGCTGGCTAAAGCCGGAGAGAAATTCTGCCGAAATTTTTACAGAGGCGCAAACCGTGTTCGTAAGGGGTGGATTAAATAAAGTAGGTGGTGGTATGTTTGTGTCTGTTGGTAGTAGTTTATCTTGTAGTGACGTTGAAATAGATAGTTCCTGCCAACTACTATGGGTAGAGGTTATACTCAACAGCCGTACCAAAATAATAATTGGCTCCTTCTACCGACCCTCCAACTAGGATGATCTAATAGCTGAACGCTTCAAAGAAAACTTGAATCTCATTACGAATAAGTACCCTACTCATACAGTTATAATTCATGGAGACTTCGATCTACCCTCGCTTTTTTTTTGGCGAAAATACATGTTCAAAGCCGGTGGTACACAGAAAACACCTTCCGAAATTGTACTAAATGCTTTCTCTGAGAATTACTTTGAACAATTAGTTCATGAACCCACACGAATTGTAAATGGTTGCGAAAACACGCTTGACCTCTTAACCACAAATAATCCTGATCTAATAGAGAGCGTCATGACGGATACAGGGATTAGTGAACACGAGGTCATTGTAGCGAGGCTCAAAATCATATCAACCAAAACCACTAAAAATAAATGCAAAATATATCTGTTTAAAAAAGCAGATAAAAATTTGCTTGATGCCTATGAGAGAGTCTCCATTCCTTCCAAGCTAATTATGTAAGTGTAGACCAGATGTGGCTCAAATTCAAAGATACAGTAACGACAGCAACAGATAGATTCATACCGCATAAGACAATAAGAGACGGGTCTGAGCCACCATGGTACACAAAACACGTTACAACACTGTTGCAGAAGCAACGAAAAAAGCATGCCAAATTCAGAAGAACGCAAAATTCCCAAGACTGGCTAAGTTTTAATGATGCTCGAAATTTGCTCGAAATTTAGTGCGGACGTCAATGCGAGATGCTCTTAATAGTTTCCACAGTGAAATATTGTGTCAATATATGGTAGAAAACATAAAGTGATTCTGGTCGTATGTAAAGTACACCAGTGACAAGAAACTGTCAGTACCATCACTGCGCGATGGCGATGGAAATGTTACCGATGATGGTGCCACTAAAGCGGAGTTACTACATATAGCTTTCCGCAATTTCTGCACGAAAGAAGAGGAAGTCAATATTCCAAAATTCGAAACCAGAACAGCTGTTAGCATGAGTGACATTAAAGTAGATATCTTAGGTGTTGCTAAACAACTCAGATCACATAAGAAAGGCAAGTATTCCGGTCCAGATGGTATACCAATCAGGTTCCTCTCAGAGTGTGAAGACACAATAGCGCCTTTCTTAGCAATCACATACGACTGCTGACTTTACGGAAGGTCTGTTCCTAGAGATTTGTAAGTAGCACAGGTCAAACCAGTATTCAAGGAAGGAAATAAGAGTAACCCACTGAATTACCGACCAATATCACTGACCTCAATTTGCAGTAGGATTTTGGAGCATATACTGTACTCGAACATTATGAATAACCTTGAAGAAAATGACTTATTGATACTTAACCAACACGGATTCAGAAAATATCGTTCTTGTGCTACACAGCTAGCTCTTTATTCCCATGAAGTAATGAGTGCTGTCGACAAGGGATCTCAGATAGATTTCATATTCCTCCATTTCCAGAAGGCTCTTGCTACTGTTCCTCACAAGCGACTATCAATCAAATTGCGTGCGTATAGAGTATCGTCTCAGCTGTGTGACTGGAATAGTGATTTCCTCTCAGAGAAATCACAGTTCGTAGTGATAGACGGTAAATCATCGAGTAGAACAGAAGTGATATCTGGCGTTCGGCAAGGTAGTGTCATAGGCCCTCTGCTGTTCCTGATCTATAAAAATTATCTAGATGATAAACTGAGCAGCCCCCTTAGATTGTTTGCAGATGACGCTGTAATTTACCGTCTATTAAAACCATCAGACGATCAATTCCAACTACAAAATGATCTAGAGAGAATTTGTGTGTGGTGCGAATAGTGGCAATTAGCACTAAGCAAAGAAAAGTGCGATGTCATCCACATGGGTACTAAAAGAAATACGATAAATTTTGGGTATACGATAAATCGCACAAATCTAAGGGCTCTCAGTTCGACTAAATACCTAGGATTACAATTACGAGCAACTTAAATTGGAAAGACCACACAGATAATATTGTGGGAATGCGACAAACCCACTGAAGAGACAGCCTACATTACACTTGTCCGTCCTCTGATGGAATATTGCAGCGCGATATGGGATCCTTACCAGGTAGGATAGATGGAGGACATCGAAAAAGTGCAAAGAAGAGCAGCTCGTTTCGTGTTATCGCGCAATAGGCGTGAGAGTGTCACTGATATGATACGCGAGTTGGGGTGGCAGTCACTTAAACAAAGGTGGTTTCCTTTGCAGCGAGATCTATTTACGAAATTTTAATCACCTACTTTTTCTTCCGAATGCGTAAATATTTTGTTGACACCCACCTACGTAGGGAGAAATGATCATCATAATGAAATAAGAGCAAACAGAGCTCGAACGGAACGATTTACGTGTTCCATTACGTGTTCCATTCGAGAGTGGAATGGCAGAGAAGTAGTATGAAAATGGTTCGACGGACCCTCTGCCAGGCTCTTAAGTGTGCAGTGTAACCATGTAGATGTAGACGTAGAAATCATAATTAAGAACGACAGTTCAGCTTGAGGTTGAAGTTCAAAGTTGTGTTCGTGACTACTTACAAATAAATTTGCTTTATTATATGTTCGATCTTGAGCTAACGCAGTATTTTATACTTTTTGTCCAGTTATGCTTCGCTCAAGAGACAGGATCAAGGATTCTGAATCTTGAAACAGTCACATAATGAAAGTTTAAAAGTGCAGTTTTTCACAATGAAGATAATGAGGAAAGCGGAACAAATTACAAATGCTAAATAAAAATAATCGTAACGTGAAATTCAGAAAACCACAATTTGTGTAACCAAGAAATAAAATTTTAAAATATCGTTGATGATACTGAAACCTCATCGAAACGAGTCTAGATAAAATAAAGAGGAAACTGTCTTTGCTGAAGACGATATCTATCCAAAAACAATTTAATTTGTAATTAAACATGGATACAATATTGAGCTTCAACCTCAAGACGAATATCTCAACGCCGTGCCAGGTATTTCTGAATGACAATCTGTGGAAGAAAAATAGCTGCAACGCAAAATACAGAAAACCACAAAAACTGCAGCATGTGGTAGCACGAAAGACAAAAGAAGAACGTAATGCTGCAAATTCGTGTATGGGTAAAAAGAAGGAAAAATTTCTTTCTGCTCAAGGTAGAATCTATACGGAATCAAAATTTAGGGTGAGTATTGATTGCACAAAAACGTGCCGAAAGAATCATATGTGGTATTCACTCACACTCACCTTGCAAGTACCTCTTCAGAGAGGTACGCATTTTATCTGCACGAACACAATATATAATTTCGCTAGTGAATTTCGTCGTGAGTAATCCATCATAATTTTGCTTTCCGTACCTACCATACCAGTGAAAAAATTAACTTTATTGCCCATTATGAACTCAGAAAGGTATTCGGTATGCAGCAACAAAAACTTTTAATCATTTCTCCAAAACATGTAATGTCTCACAACTATCAAAGCATGTTTTAAATCTAACCTAAAACAACTAATCTCAACAACTGCCTCTATTCCGTCGACGTAATTTTATTTAAAAAACTCGTTTTCTGTTTCAAAATGCTAGTTCTTAAGTATTGTTACATTATTACGGCCGAAAAATAGGACGTTAATCAATGTTAGAACTAATCATGTACTCATACCCACTAACCTGAATCGTTCCAAATTATTTTTATAGAAGAACCGTGCAAATGATCTGTGGAATATTTAACTAAATAGCTAAGTGAAAGGGAATGTAACATTAAAGTTATACGAGTGCATACTGTCCATTCTTTCGACCATGTCCGAAAGAAAAGACACTACGTGTAACTCGTAGCTGCTATACGTAGTATGCATATTGAAGGAGGAGTGGCGAGAAACGAAAGGAAATTGAAGGAACTAATAATATCAGCTGAATCGGGACTTTGCACGGTACCAGCGCGAATTTAAAAATTAGCGAGCATATAGGATATTGATTCGGACTATGGATAGGTGGTTCTAGGTGGGGAAATGATTTGGTCCATTAGTGTGAGGAGACAGTCTGCCAATTTGTGTCCGGGTAGATCAGTGGTTAATAGAGCCGCCCAGTAAGCAGCTGATCCCATCTTCGAGTGCCAGTCCAGTACATCTTTTCAGTCATCGTCGCTGATTCCGCACAAATTCCCAATGCAGCTAATACCGTTAGTGCCTTCCCTTTCCCTTCCTTTCTCCCCTCACTCTTCTGTTTACATAATATGTACCAAATCAATGGATCCCGTATGGTGTGTGTACTTTCGCACATGTCAGAAAGAACAGACGCCATGCATTCTATCGATTCACCTTGATGGGCAATAAATCCAAAAGTTTAAATGTGGAGGCGCATTTACGTTCGACTTCCAGTGGGAATCTAAAAACCAGCAAGCATGGAAATTGACGGCCTAGGTGTGAAATTGTGAGTCAACCGGGTAAGGTGCCAAGATTGTCCACATGTTTGTGATAAACACTGTGCCTGGCTGGCGAAGTGGTTAACACATCTCCCTAGTAAGGAGGACTTCTCGGGTTGAAATCCTGGTTCAGCAAACTTTTTCACTCATCGCAGCTAGTCCTGTACGAAGCTGAGATCATCACTACCATCATTTTCCGGTCTTCCCCCCCCCCCCCCCCATTCTAGTTATATAGTACATATCACAGCTGTGGATCTTGCGTAGTGGTGGTGGTGGTTAGTGTTTAACGTCCGGTCGACAACGAGGTCATTAGAGACGGAGCGCAAGCTCGGGTTAGGGAAGGATTGGGAAGGATATCGGCCGTGCCCTTTCAAAGGAACCATCCCGGCATTTTCCTGAAACGATTTAGGGAAATCACGGAAAACCCAAATCAGGATGGCTGGAGACGGGATTGAACCGTCGTCCTCCAGAATGCGAGTCCAGTGTGCTAAGCACTGCGCCACCTCGCTCGGTGATCTTGCGTAGTGTCTTTTCTTTCAGATGTATCCAAAAGAACACACACTATACATTCATATAGTTGTTTCATCTCAGTGATAATGAATCCACAACGTTCAGTACGGGTGCACATTTATGTTCGACCTCCAGCAAGAGTCTAAGGATTAGTGAGCATGGAGAACAAAAATGGCTCTGAGCACTATGGGACTTAACATCTGTGAACATCAGTCCCCCAGAACTTAGAACTACTTAAACCTAACTAACCTAAGGACATCACACACATCCATGCCCGAGGCATGATTCGAACCTGCGACCGTAGCAATTGCGCGGCTCCGGACTGAGCGCCTAGATGGAGAACATGGGTGGTGACTGCAGATGCGTGTTAGGTGAGAATGTGCGTCGGCTGAGGAGCTTCCTATACAGCCTGCACGTTTGTGACAAACAATATGTCCAAGTGGCGCAGTTATTGACACAGCTGCCCAGTATGCAGGAAACTCCAGGTACGAATCCCAGTCTGGACCGTACTTTAACTCATCATCACTGATTCTGTGCCAAGTATTGATTCAGTTGATATCACTGGCGCCTCCCATTTCCTTCTCTTCCTTTCCCCTAAAGTGTGTCACAGCTGTGGATCCCACATGCTTGAACATGTCTGAAATAACAGATACCATACATTCATACAGCTAATTCAGCATGATGCGCAATGACTCCACAACGCTCAGTGCAGATGTACATTTAGAATGGATCTGCAGTAGCAATCTCGTAGTTAGAAAGCTTTGAGGAGATGGATGGAGAGTGGAAATAGGTGGCGCTAGGTGGGCATGTGTGTCAGCTAGGGGGTGTACCAGGACAGTCTGTCGATTTGCGATAAACACTGTCTCCAGATGGCACTGGGGTTAACGTATTTACCTCGTAAGCAGGAGATCCCAGGTTCGAACTGCGATCTACCACACATTTTCAGTCATCCCCGTTGATTACGCAGAGTCCTCCCATTTCTCCCCTCTCCCCCATCAATTTACATAGTACACATCGGAGCTGTGCATCCCGTGTGGTGTCTTTTCTTTTGTACATGTCGAAAACAAAAGACATAACGCATTCATGCAATTGATTATTCTCAATGGACAATGAATCCACCACCTTCAGTGGATGCAATTTTGCATTCGACCTCCAACTGGAATCTAAAAATTAGCAAGCATGGAGGATATGGATAGGGACTACGGATAGATGGCGCTAGGTGGGAATGCGAGTCTACTGGAGGGCGTCCCGAGACAGTCTGCGCATTTGCGATAAATTCTGTGTACAGGTGGCTGCTGGGCTAGTAGTTCGAGTCCCGGTACGCCACACGTTTTCACCACTGATTCCGCAGCGAGTTCTGATGCAGCTGATATCATTAGTTCCTTCTTTCCCATTCTCTCTCTACTCCCCCCGCCCCCCCACTCCACCGCCCTCCTCCAATTTACATAATGATTTAAGTGTATCCTATTCGCTATATTACTAATTCCTTATATATCTTGGGCAAGCAGTAGTGGAAACAAAGGTGAAGCTTTTATAGAGTACTGAGATTCAGAGAAAAGAAAATAAAACTTTTAAGTTCTCTGATAACACTGTAGTTCTGACAGAGATGGCAAAGACTTTGAAGGGCATTTGAGTGGAACGTCTATTGTGCAGCAAAGAGACTGTAGGATGAACACGAACAAAAGTAAAACAAAGATAATGAAATGAAGTCGAATTAAATCAGGCGATGCTGAAGGAATTATACAGGAAACGAATAATTAGAAGCAGTGCATTAGTTTTGCTACTTGTGCAGCAGTATAAATGATGATGACTGTAACAGAGGATAAAAATGCTATGTGACAGGAAATAAGAAATTAATTTCTTAAAAAATGAATTTGCTAACAAACAAAATGAATTTAAAACATTAAGAACTCATTTCTGAAAGTATTTGTATGTAGTGTAGCCTTTCACGAAAGTAAAATGTGGACAGTAAGCATTTTAGGAACGAAGAGAATAGAAGCTTTTGAAATGTTATCTGACTGAAGAATGCTGAAGATCAGATGAGTAGATCACGTAACTAATGAGAAGGTACTGAATGAAATGGCGGCAAATCATATTTCATAGCACAATTTAATTAAAAGGAAACAGCGGTTGTCACGAACATAGGCTGTAATAATTATTCAGAGATGAATAGGCTTGCACAAGAGAGAGTAATATGGAGAGCTGCATCAAAACACTCTTGGAACTGACGCTCACAACAACACCAACAATATTACACACTCAGAGAGGGCAGTGACACAACGATGACTACAATTATAGATGTTTTAGAAATAAATTCGATATTCATTAATCGATATTACAGCGCTGAAATATCTAAAAGGTCAGTGTCTTTCCTCGATATACTAGGATTTTCTATATACCTTTACTGTGTACTAGATTCATGTAATCTCTGTATTTTATCGTAACTTATTGACCAGCATTTTTGCTATTGATGTAGCCGTTGTTGTTGTTGTACTCCTCAGTCCGAAGACTCTCTCCCCTTTCAGTCCTCCCATCTCTATGTAACTGATCCAACGAACATTCTTTTCAACCTGCTACCTGTGTCCAATATTTCATTTCTCTCTACAAATTATTCCTCCACACTTATCTGGGTTTCAAAATTAGCTGTTCCATAATACCTATTACTTGTGTTAAACGAGTTGTGCGAACTATTACCTCTGTGATAGCTGTATTAAAGTAGAATTACCAGCTTTGTGAATTTTCTTCAGTTGTAAATAAATGGTAATCTCATCATAAACGTAAAAGAAGTTTCTTTGTGTAATAGTCTCTAAATCAACAATGACAGACCTTTCACGACATTAATTTAAATGAAATCAGTTTCCTATTGAGAATATGACAACTGTTTTTCTATCGATAATCCCTGTTTTTTGTTATCCTGAAAATATCGATATTGTCCTTTCGATACATCGTGAGCATCGACTTTACGCGATTTAGTGTAAATAGGTAAACTAGTACTTCAGAATTTTTTGCCACCTGTACACGTAGGGTGATAATCTTTCGTTTTTTAATTATAATAGGCTACTCCATAAAACATTCACATCGTCAAAAAGCGTTAAAAGAAATTATATGAGACCAGGAGAGAAATGAAGCAGGAAGGCGAAAAGAAAAAAGAAGAAGAGACATAATGTCATAAAATATACAAGGCAATTTCGACCAACTGTAACTGCGAGTGCCGTGAGATTGAAATACTCTCACTAGGTAACGGGAACGATATTTGTATACTAACTGACAGTTACAACGTGCAGAAAATGAGGATAAAAATGTTCCACTGATAGTCTAACGATGAAGCAACGATGATAGGGCGGGAATATTTCATTCCGTGCTATGTTGATTGTAGTCAGACACACGATGTCACTGAAAGGGGGCTTCTGATGCCAGGCAATAACTACAGCAGCGGAAATTTGCGCGTAATGGAAACAAAACGGCTGAAAGCACAAAAAAAAGAAGGAAAACAAAGAGACGCCATTCCGTCACAACAGAGCAGCTAAAAGAAAATCCATTGTGGTGATGTGAGGATCTGTAACTAGTGTTGGGGAACGCGTCCTACCAGATGGAATGTGATCTCAATTACAACCAATTTGGCTGCAGACTTAAACAAAATCACAGGAATCAAAATGACAAATTTTTACCGAGGTCAAGACACAGAACTGCACGATCTGCATACGGTGTGAGGACACAGTTCATATTGTCTGCCAGATTATTAATGTACATCATAAACAGCAAGGATCCTAACGCATTACCGTGAAGCACCATTCGACGACTTCCCATCCAAGATGACAAGCTGCATCCTCCCTTTCAGTAAACCCTCAGTGCAGTCACAAATTTCGTTTGGTAACCGATATGATCGTCCTTTTATTAATCAATTTTTTTCTAATGCTAAACTATATCCTCACCCGAAGCCAGGAATTGTTACATGTAACTGACTGACCTGACCCACAGCTTTGATGAGGTCGTGCAAGGACGTGAACCATTCGCAGAAGATTAAGAGACATTGAGAGATTGGAGCTACCTTTTTGTACCTCAAGTGTAACATGTCATCTACGCCTGAAAACAAAACCTACATTTTTCAGGTAAATTCATTTATTTATTTCTAGTGCAGAACATTATGGCTTATCATCTTCTCCCCTACAATGTTCTTTATTAAAACAACCATTACTGAAAAGCCTTTGTACCCAGCATTCTTCCTTGAACATTATTTCTTATACAAAATGCTGGCTCCACATAGCGGACAACACTATCTTTGAAATTTAGCACGTTTTACTTGAAGTGTACTGACTTTATAGCGCAAAACTGTAGTATATAGAAGGTAAAGAAACGGTTTTACATTTCTGCCCTCAAGTAGTTAAGACTCACTTTCAAATACAGCAACAAAAATAGGTTATTGATATACCTGTGGAAATAACTCTAACGCCAGATGTTTTTTTCTTACAAAAACGTCAAAATACGAAATAAAATCAACTAGTGCATTATGCTAGCAGCTGTTTGCGTAACCCACAAGATCAGCCACATACTGCTCACCCATAGCTATATCGGAAACAGAAAATCGACCAACATAAACCAGTCATATTCTACCGAACTGCTCGTATTTCCATGTTTCCCTAACGTTAGCAATTCTGGAATATGACTGATGACATGCAGACGTTATACAGCTACCAACACCACTGGACTAGAACAATTTTATTCCCCACCTATTCCCACTGTAGTAAGCGGTCTGACTGGCTTGGTTCCAAAAATGAGCAGGGCTTAAATAGGAGTAGAGGAATGTGATTGGACGAGCTATTGCGGCAGTAAAATACTGAGGTGTAACTGAGTTACACATGCGTAACGCAACTTAGTTACAAGTTCTTTGATTCGCCCCTTTCCAAAAAGTGGGTTGTGTATAGGGAAGGGGCTGAGTAGCAGGTAGTGAAAGGAAGGGGGATGGAAGGAGAGAGGGGATGAGGAGATAGGGAAATGTTGTGGCTTACGAGGGGGCGTGGGTTTGGATGATGCAGGGGTAAGATAACGTCATCTGTTTTCCCCGACATGTTGGCAACCTGACAATGGAATCTGATTCAGAATGTCCATTCAGATTTTTAATTACAATTTCTGACGTGTTACACTGTTTCACCTGACATGTAATGAATAATTATACTGAATATTTCAAAGAGCATGACATATCGATTAGAATCTCAGATGATGATCTTATGAGTGTAGAAAAATATGATTATACAGCATAAAGAAACTACAGAAACTCAAAGACCACTTCCACAATATCCTTTTTACAAGCTTAGAACTAAGTGTGAACATTTCAGTATAGTTCAAAATTTATGTGTATTCATTTTGTCCCATTCTCAAAAGATTTTCAGAGTCATTGTCAGGAATTCCAACAGTTTTCGTTGAATACTTGTACTCTTAATCTATATGTGTATCTTCATTGTATAATTAAGTTTTATCATTTACAGAAAGTACGGCGCAACACAAAGAACCTGAAAACACTTAATGGCGGAAAGATTATTAAAAAGAATATGCCGTTGTAAGTTAAAAAGTGAAGGTATTTTATTAATCTCCATTAATAAATGTCTCAATACTTTGAATCAGTTTCAAATATAATGTTTAATTCTGCCTTAGAAACATCCTTAGACACGCCTGAGTCCCTTCTCATCGCTGGTTACTATAACAGAATACTACGTGACCTCCAATCAAGAACGAAATTCCTTTCTTCCATCTGTAAACAAATTCTATAGTTTTCCCTTCGGCACTTTACCTTCTACTGTGAACGCTGCCCCTGTCCGCCTTTCGTGCTCCCGTTACTGCTGCAAGCCTTTCCCTTTGTAGTAATTACACTCCATACTTCAGGCTCATGCCACGAGTACCAGACTGACATCGACTGACCGTCTCCACCCCTTCTCTCACTCCACACCTCCCCATCCCTCCACGCTCTCACGCTCTGACACAGTTGTCGTTTTCATCTATTTTAATTGGTTCTTTCTCCATTACCCAAAAAAACCGAACTCCCATTCCTGACACAGATCCCATGTTGCCTCTCAATGACTTGTTAGATTTCCCTAAGTGAATTTCCGATTTATCCTTGATCAGGGAGCCGCATGTATCACTTTACACAACGAAAGCAACGCCTCCGAGTTCCCGGGGCCACGATGGTTCCGTAACTACAACAGGTGTCGCATAGGCTTCGTTGTAGACATTACTGTGTACAGCTCTACTCTGTTGCGTCAGGCGGCCTGTGACCCCAAGCCTTTTGTACATGATCGCATAGGCAACTTGCCTTCAGTCTTCACAGTGTCGCCGCACAGTACACACCTCATTGATAGGGAACCATAAGCCAGCTGCCAAGTTGCGAGCACGATCCATAGCAAGTTTACCACATCGGGTTTTAACCCAAGACCGATACACACATTCCGATAATGGTAACCACAAATGTAGCATCACATTGCCCCTTATGGATGATAAAGACCTGAATTCAGTGAAAGCATAAAGTTCTGTCGGGCAAGAAGCTTATAGTGACTGGCGAAGTGTGACATTAATCTCCAGTCCCTGTTAGGACCACAGTCCAACGTACGTTCCGATCTTAGAAGAACCACACACTAAAAACATCGTTGTGTATATCAAGGATCACACTTTAACTAAACTCAGTGAAGAAGCGAATGCTTGTGCTAAGGAATTAATGTACTCTAGCTCAATGATACACGTCTAACAGAAGCTAGGTGGTGGGGGGGGGGGGGGGGGGGAGAGGGTGTGTATGGTCCGCTCCGGGTGCAGCTCCGTTGGTGTGACGAAACTTGGCTAAGTTCTGTAGCATGAGCTGTACATCTTTTTCCATTGTTTCATTCCTGATACTTAGCGGGCGGGCAACTACAGATCTAATGGACTGGGCCTGAAACTCTGTATACGAGTATTTTACAACTTAAATGGCGTGTGAACAGTACTTATTTGCTCTGACCACTTGCGATGGTGGTGTCAATTGATTTATTTTGGTATATATATAGTACATGTTCCATCAGTCACTAAACTCCTCTTACGATTTGGTTGTACGAAAAGGTTTAGTATTGTTATTGCTTTGTGATAAGTAGAGATAAAAGATGATAAAATACAGAAAAATTATCCTTTATTAGTGAACGTACTGTGATCTTAAGAAAATCTATTTTATGAATAGAGAAGATATCAGGTTTCGGGTTTCCTGAAACCCAAAAACTGTAGCTGAAAATGTGTAGTGATGTAACTATATTAAATTATATTTTTCTTCAAGATCAAGTTTTCCAGTCAGTCACGTGTGTTTTCAACAAATAAAAGGGTGTAACGTTTGCTACATCATGTAACTACGATAGTACATTCATGAACGTGGCGCTCTTCCCAAACACGTTTTAATTTTTTTTTAATTGTGCAATGAGAACAGATCAGTACCCATATCGGGTCAAAATGACCCGAGAAAACTTTGTTTTGCCTCTTCTAAAACAATTTACTGCAGTTTATATCCTTTCATTGTCTACTAAGTACCAAGGAATGACGAGATAAACTTGAAGTAATCTAAGGCTATAATACAGCAATAAGGAATAGCTCAGTAGGCAGTACAGTTGAAGAGGAATGGACATCTCTAAAGAGGGCCATCACAGAAGCTGGGAAGGAAACTGCGAAGAAACCATGCATAACAGAAGAGATACTTCAGTTGATTAATGAAAGGAGGAAGTACAAAAGTGTTCTAGGTTTTCCATGATTTCCCTAAACCGCTCCAGGCAAATGCCGGGATGGTTCCTTTGAAAGGTCGGGACCGACTTCCCTCCCAGTCCTTCCCTAATCCCATGAGACCGATGACCTCGCTGTTTGGTCTCTTCCTCCAACCAACCCAACCCAAAAGTGTTCCGGGAAACTCAGGAGTAGAGAAATACAAGTTGCTGAGGAATGAAATAGATAGGAAGTGGAGGGAAGCTAAGACGAAATGGCTGCAGGAAAAATGCGGAAGGACAGATTCAGCATATAGGATAGTCAAAACAACCTTTGGTGATATTAAAAGCAATGGTGGTAACATTAAGAGTGCAACGGGAATTATACTGTTGTAGAAGAGAGAGCGGAAAGGTAGAAAGAATACATTGAAAGCATGTGTGAGGGGGAAGATTCGTCTGGTATGACAGAAGAAGAAACAGGGGTCGATTTAGAAGAGATAGGGGATCCAGTATTAGAATCAGAAATTAAAAGATCTTTGGACGACTTAAGGTCAAATAAGGCACAAGGAATAGATAACGTTTCTTCAGATTTTCTAAAATCATTGGTGGAAGTGGCAACAAAACGACTATTCACCTAGGTGTGTAGAATGTATGAGTCTGGCGACATGCCATCTGACTTTCGGAAAAGCAGCATCCACACAATTCCGAAGACGGAAAGAGCTGACAAGTGCCAGAATTACCGCACAGTCAGTTTAACAGCTCATGCATCCAAGTTGTTTACAAGAATAACATACAAAAGAATGGAAAAGAAAATCGAGGATGCGCTACACGACGAACAGTTTGGCTTTAGGAAAAGCAAAGAGCATGAGAGAGGAAATTCTTACGTTACGGCTAATAATGAAAGCAAGACTAAAGAAAAATCAACATACGTTCATAGGATTTGTCGACCTGGAAGAAGCGTTAGATAATGTAAAATAGCACAAGATGTTCGAAATTCTGAAAAAAGTTGGGGTAAGCTGTAGGGAGAGACGGGTCATATACAGCATGTACAACAGCCCGGAGGGAAGAATAAGAGTGGACGACCAAGAATGAAGTGCTCGTATTAAAAAGGGTGTAAGACAATAAGACAAGGATGTAGCCTTTCGCCCCTACTGTACAATCTGTACATCGAGGGAGCAATGATGGAAATAAAAGAAAGGTTCGGGAGTGGAATGAAAATTCAAGATGAAAGGATATCAATGATGCGATTCACTGATGACATTGCTATCCTGAATGGAAGTTTAGAAGCATTACATGATCTGCTGAACGGAATGAACAGTCTAATGAGTACAGAGTATGGACTGAGAGTAAATCGAAGAAAGACGAAGGTAATGAGAAGTAGTAGAAATGAGCACAGCGAGAAACTTACTATCGGGATTGAGTGTCACGAAGTAGATGAAGTTAAGGAATTCTGCTACCTAGGCAGTAAAATAACCACTAACGGACGGAGCTAGGCAAAAAAGGCATTCCTGGCCAAGAGAAATCTACTAATATCAAATATCGGCCTTAATTTGAGGAAGAAATTTCTGAGAATTTATGTCTGGAGTACGGCATTGTATGGTAGTGAAACATGGACTGTGGAAAATCCGGAACAGAAGAGAAGCTAAGCATTTGAGATGAGGTGCTAGAGACGAATGTTGAAAATTAGTTGGACTGATAAGGTAAGGAACGGTGAGGTTCTACGCAGAATCGGGGAGGAAAGGAATATGTGGAAAACAGTGGTAAGGAGAAGGGACAGGATGATAGGACATCCGTTAAGACATCAGGGGATGACTTCCATGGTACTAGAGGGAGCTGTAGAGGGCAAAAACTGTAGAGGAGGACAGAGATTGGAATACATCTAGCAAATAATTGAGAACGTAGGTTGCAAGTGCTACTCTGAGATGAAGAGGTTAGTACAGGAGAGGAATTCGTGGCGGGCTGCATCAAACCAGACTGAAGACTGGTGACAAAAAAAAGGTGTTCACCACCACGGTTAAATGGAAAACAAGTGAAAGAGAAAGCACGCGATTCTAATATGCATGAAAATTGGAGATACGCCGTAATGTTCCTCTCTGTCCTGTCTGTGTGCACCTTCCCGTCCCCCTTTCTTTATTCATCTCCACCTTTCCCTTTCTCTCTGCCTATCACTTCGTACCTTCTTCTCTTCCATCATATCTTCCCCCCCCCCCTCTTTCCACATTTCATACTGCCCATTCTCCCTTCACTCCTTCAGTTGAATAGCGCGTCACTCCTTTTTCTGCCCAAACGCTCCTCTCCCTGTTTCTTCATCTTGTCCTGCACGCTTTTTCTGTCCCTGTCTTCTTTCCCAATTTCTATATCCATATCCTCTCATCCCACTATCCATTTTCTCTTTCTTCCTCTCTCTGACACTGAGCCTTTTTTTATTGTTAATTCAAATGCAGATTCTGTAGTAGAAATCAAATCATAAACAAATAAATCTTAAGTAAAACTCGTTTATGACAGTAACGCGTGAAAATTTGGAGCAAATGAGAAATTCATTTTGAGAATTTTGGCAACAATGTTACCAATTTACAGCACATTAGCTACCTAAAACACGTTCTGTCAATATTTGAAAGTAATGTGTCAAGAGCTTTTCGAGATTAACGATTCTGAACAAACCAACATTTACATTTTTGTAACACAAGTAAAGTAAGTAAGTAAATAACGGATTAAGCGCAAAAAAATGAGCTATAGGTGAAATTCCACTGTAACCACCGACGCTAATAACATACATTCTGAGACAAGCCTCTGGATAGTGCAAAAAGGTATTTACAGCTGTCACAGGATGGCACTCGCGTCTAACACCAACATCGATGTTCAAATAACGAGTCTTGCGTCCTCTGTTCTGTGTTATTGTCTTGGCAGCGTACTTGTGTGAATTGTTGACAGTTGAAGTATCTCTGTGGTTTTTTTTGCAACAGTAGGACACTGCTGAAGTAATTATTGCAGATACATAACACGTAATGTTGAAAAATGGGAACGGAAACTGCACAACGTCGGAGGAACAGAGATGAAGGTAGTGCTCAAAGTGAAAGGAAGAAATTACGCAGTGAAGGAAAAGAATATACTCGAAAAGATAGTACTGTGCCTCCGGCTAAAGAGGCTCCCAAGCACCAGGTAGGCCTTGATTGCTGTTTTAATTTTTATTACAAGGGTTGGAATCTGTATAAGTTAGGTTCTATTATTTTAATGTGTTTAATTTGATACTGAAACGAATTTGGTATGGACAAAAATCATCGTTCTGATTATGAGGTTATGCTCAGCTGTCTACTGAGGAAGGTGCAGGACAACTGGTCATACCCAAGCAGAAAAACGTAACTATTTGTTACACATGCCTGATGGTGAAAACTATGTGATAAGAGCATGTAAAGCAACATTTATTGAGATTCTCGCTTTGACCAAAAGAAGAGTTCAGACACTAACACAATCGAACAGAGTGCTTAGATTGCATACGAAGAAAAGCTTTTCAGCTGGTTGTTGCTCATATTAAAGGTATACCAAGACAAGACAGTGACTATTCAAGGGAAAAATCGGGTGTCTAGTGAAGACCTGATTATTGATCTTTTATTTATAGAGTTTCAAATGTAACATGAAGACACTAATATCACATACCGCTCTTATGCAACAGTCTTTAAAAACAAATTTCCAAAGCTAAAATTTCATCGTTTGTCGAGTGACATTTGTTCTACATGTGACCTTCTCAAAACCAAATTTACGTGCGATCCCAATAATAAAGACCATAAACTGCAGCTAAAACACCATCACCGAAAAACAAAGAAAGCTATAATTTCCATGTAAGGTGACACAATCAAAGGTCACCTGCAAAGGATTCGCAAAAGGTGATTTCTCTTCCTTCATTAACGCACAGTGAAATGTACTGTTTACGACAGCTCTCAAATTACAAGTTTTGCAATCATGTTGGTGATAATCAAACCGGTAAATGTTTCTCCGGCTTGATGCCGTATATGGCAGAGGTGGGAATGAGATTGCTTCCTGTCTGCACAAAGCTTTTACTTCGACACTTACTTTAAAAAAGGAACTAATGATGTGGAGTGACAACTGCTGTGGGTAGAACAAAACAAGATGGTTTCTCTGAGTTTATCTTACAGCATAGGGTTCCTTTACGGAAACAGAACACAAGTTTTGGGTGATACGTCACTCTTTTATGTCATGCGATCGTGATTTTGCTTACACTGTAAAATGAAAGAGGCTAATTGTGTGTGAAGTTCCAAAAAAATTTAGTTCGCCTCATCACTGAAGCTAAGCACACAACACCTTTCATAGTGACTATTATGCAAGGAACAGATTTTTAAGACTTTAAGTCAGCTGCTGAAAAGTACACTCCTGGAAATGGAAAAAAGAACACATTGACACCGGTGTGTCAGACCCACCATACTTGCTCCGGACACTGCGAGAGGGTTGTACAAGCAATGATCACACGCGCGGCACAGCGGACACACCAGGAACCGCGGTGTTGGCCGTCGAATGGCGCTAGCTACGCAGCATTTGTGCACCGCCGCCGTCAGTGTCAGCCAGTTTGCCGTGGCATACGGAGCTCCATCGCAGTCTTTAACACTGGTAGCATGCCGCGACAGCGTGGACGTGAACCGTATGTGCAGTTGACGGACTTTGAGCGAGGGCGTAAAGTGGGCATGCGGGAGGCCGGGTGGACGTACCGCCGAATTGCTCAACACGTGGGGCGTGAGGTCTCCACAGTACATCGATGTTGTCGCCAGTGGTCGGTGGAAGGTGCACGTGCCCGTCGACCTGGGACCGGACCGCAGCGACGCACGGATGCACGCCAAGACCGTAGGATCCTACGCAGTGCCGTAGGGGACCGCACCGCCACTTCCCAGCAAATTAGGGACACTGTTGCTCCTGGGGTATCGGCGAAGACCGTTCGCAACCGTCTCCATGAAGCTGGGCTACGGTCCCGCACACCGTTAGGCCGTCTTCCGCTCACGCCCCAACATCGTGCAGCCCGCCTCCAGTGGTGTCGCGACAGGCGTGAATGGAGGGACGAATGGAGACGTGTCGTCTTCAGCGATGAGAGTCGCTTCTGCCTTGGTGCCAATGATGGTCGTATGTGTGTTTGGCGCCGTGCAGGTGAGCACCACAATCAGGACTGCATATGACCGAGGCACACAGGGCCAACACCCGGCATCATGGTGTGGGGAGCGATCTCCTACACTGGCCGTACACCACTGGTGATCGTCGAGGGGACACTGAATAGTGCACGGTACATCCAAAGCGTCATCGAACCCATCGTTCTACCATTCCTAGACCGGCAAGGGAACTTGCTGTTCCAACAGGACAATGCACGTCCGCATGTATCCCGTGCCACCCAACGTGCTCTAGAAGGTGTAAGTCAACTACCTGGCCAGCAAGATCTCCGGATCTGTCCCCCATTGAGCATGTTTGGGACTGGATGAAGCGTCGTCTCACGCGGTCTGCACGTCCAGCACGAACGCTGGTCCAACTGAGGCGCCAGGTGGAAATGGCATGGCAAGCCGTTCCACAGGACTACATCCAGCATCTCTACGATCGTCTCCATGGGAGAATAGCAGCCTGCATTGCTGCGAAAGGTGGATATACACTGTACTAGTGCCGACATTGTGCATGCTCTGTTGCCTGTGTCTATGTGCCTGTGGTTCTGTCAGTGTGATCATGTGATGTATCTGACCCCAGGAATGTGTCAATAAAGTTTCCCCTTTCTGGGACAATGAATTCACGGTGTTCTTATTTCAATTTCCAGGAGTGTATATGAATATCGCCAATGTGCATATTTCAAAAGCATAATGGATCGTATTGACTGCTGAACGGCCGGGCGTACTGAAATTTTGGACATTTCTTAGGGAAACTGAAGAGTTGGAAGAATATTACACATTGAAGAGAAACGTGAAGTCCTCTGATCTTAAAATGTGCAGTTGGAAACACTGCACCGTGAATGTAGGTTGTCTGAGGAAATAAGAAGTGATTTACCTAAAAGAGTACCATTTGTAAAGGGGAGAATAAGTGGTTTTACGAGAAACCTGTGAAATGAGTGAAAATGGACAAGATGGCACTTGTATCGTTATTTATGTGAAACCCATTGCAAACAGAACGTTTCATTTTCTTCAAATATTGTATCATTTTGTTCTTAAATCGATTAACATATAATAAGAACACACATGTGTCAAGAAACCTGTATAGTTTTCGTGTTTATGTAGTCATACCCATCTTTTAAACCGTTTTTGTTGAAGTGCAGTACTGATTTTGTTGATTATCTCTAATTCAGATTTTTGGCACTTGGCCCATTATTTACTTACATGCCACATATATATATACAACCGATGAGATTCCAGTAGAAAAGTATAATCACATGAGAATTCGAATACAATGTTTTGAAAAAATTTCTAAAAAGGCAATCTGTGAGGAATTTTTTGGAGATCTTAAATTTTCAGGAAATGAACACCCATGTTTGTACTTACATAGAAACTGTAAAATGTTCCTAATCTTAAATTCCTGAAAGTTTTTGACTGAAAGTTATGAAATTTTTACACAATGTTTTTATATACCTATTTTTAATATATGTCATATATATTTTTTTATAAATTTAATAATGAGGAAATGTAACAAAAAAGTCACCCATGCTAAGCAAATAGACACCTGAAACATGCCTGGATTAGAATGCAACATTGTGTTAAAATTTCAAAGCTATCGGTAAACAGCTTTGGGAAATTAACAGATCTGAAAAAACAAACGGTTTTGTGTGTGTGTGTGTGTGTGTGTGTGTGTGTGTGTGTGTGTGTGTTTCGGACAGTGTAATCGGAGACATATTTGGAATTACTGTTTCATGTTAAACTGTTATCATCATGCATGACCCAGCAGAAGATAGAATAAAATATTTATTAATTTGCATGTAACGGAATGTACTTATTTATGATTATTTTCTGCAAATCATATTTTCGTCTCTTAGTTGCAAGGAATGTCAAAAGAGATTTCTTTTCTCTTGGTGCAAAAGGGCTTAAATTCTTGTGGAATTATTTGGCAGCGACTATAATGATGAATCTGTGAAAGGCTTCTCTCACCTTGAATGTGATGATGTTGAAGAAAGTGAATATGATATTTAGTAATTTCTGCCACATCTGATGCTGAAATAGTCAATTTGAATAATGGCTCCTTTTGTGTGATATGAGCAGTAAAGAATAATGAAACAATTAATAATTTAGCAAAAGGAGCATTGCTGAAATACACAATATTACTGTCACACATTTATTCAGATGTGAAAAGCAGGACCCAATGGTAAAACTGGTATAGCATGAAAGAACAGCTGTGTTTTATCTAATGAACTGTCAAAAAGCGGTGTCGCTCGTTATGTACATGTCAGGTGCATGGTTATGAAATAAAATATCTTCTTCTTCTTCGCTGTTTGTGAATTTGTGACAATTATAGGAAAATGTACATGAAACGATTTTTGCATATAAGTTGAATATCGTTTATTTTGTACATTATAATTTCAATGTCATTGAGAGCTGATAACTAAATTTTCAGATGAAATCTCTTTCTTTGTGCATAAATGTAATTTGAAATGTATGCACCAACACGGAACCACATCGTCCACACAGAGCACTGCAGTTGGGAAGAGAGAAGGATAATAACAAAAGTAGAGGTCAGTGTTGTGGATTAGCACTCGCTGGCCAGCTTAGTGATGGAATTTGTTTAACCTTTCTACGTAAGCCAGAAGTAATCAGAATGCACAAGACCAGTACGAACGTGAAAAAAGATGTAAAGTTATCTAAGTCTGAAAGTGAATGTGTAGGTATAAGTAAAAACTGCCAGAAGTAATAAAAGTGATGAATCTGTTAGAAAGGATATTCAGGATTAAACTGAAAAGCTAAAAATAGCTTATATTGGAATTTAGATACTTATAATGTAAATAATAATATACTGAAACACAGCATTTCAGATGAAAAAGTAAATGGAGAAGAAACCACTGAAAGTAGAATTAATATTTTGTTTCTTTACATCTTTTGTAGCCTTTTCTTGCTCCACAAAATCTTGAGGTTGTAATTTAAATGAAAATTGAAGTATTTCAACTGTTCTATATCAATGTAGCGAAATGGTAAGATAATTCAGAGAACTTTTGACGGCATACTCAATTAAAATTCAAAGTTTGTACTCTTTTTACTGTAGGATCTTTAGTACAGACAAAGTAATGACCTATAGGTGTAGATTTGATACTGGTTTCCAAAATATGTGGAAACTTAGAAAGATTAAAACCATGAAACCTTAAATATAAATAAACTTGGTTTGAAAATGGAAAATCTTAACAAGTCTAACTGACAACAGAACAATGTATCGTGGTACGTAGACATCATCAGGAGAAGAAAGAAAGAAATGCAAATCTATTTTCAAAAGTCTGCTAGACGTTAATATCTATGTATTGACTGAAAAAAATCTTTTTTCACGGCCACAGAGCATTCGCGGGTTCAGAAAAAACAAAATTTTCTCTAATTATTATACTGTGATCTAAATGTTATTATCTCCTAATGGAATACTCGATTAGGCTACTCTAAACTACTCAGTCACATTTGGGCAAGGGATCTATTTAAATTACACAAAACGAATTTATATCACTTCAGGGCTGCATTTTTAGGGAAAATATTTTCGATGATAGAAAAACTTCTATATGTTTTGTATCATTTTTGACACTGTGACATGAATCTTGCTCATAGATCGAAAACAGTCAAGCTGTTGATTACATTCATTTAGAAAACAAGAAACTGAAAATAAAGGCTA
Source organism: Schistocerca americana (assembly GCF_021461395.2). NCBI lineage: Eukaryota > Metazoa > Arthropoda > Insecta > Orthoptera > Acrididae > Schistocerca > Schistocerca americana. Next base: position 165,929,501 of record NC_060121.1, on the reverse strand, counting down.
ATTTCTATTTTCAGTAAATTGCGAAATATTTGAAAGGTTATTGAACAGGATGTTCTGGATATAACAATGTGTCAAGGAGAAACAGGGTAATACTTTTACAATGGCTGGAGTACATTCAGGAGCCAAAGCAAGAATTTGTGAACAAATTCCTAAGGCATTGCTTGTACACAGTGCAAACCACTCTTCGGATTACATATTATGTCTCAATTTTTTCCTTTTTTTAAAGACCTTACATATTTTAAACGAGTGTTACTTAGCTCCTACCCACAGACAGGCGATCTGACTGAAAAACACTGTCTTTAAAGTTAAGGAATTTTCAAATGCAGTACGGTGTCTTCATTAGAAAGCTGATAAGCCTGTGCTTCGGTGCCTTAAAAATATTATCGACGATATGGAAAAACTGTCTGATTCCATGGAAAGTATAGAATCCAGAGAAGGTGCGCAGAGTCTGTTTGCCAACATCGTATGATTTCTCGTGTTTGTGTTTTTCATGTTTATGGAGCACTGTCTTAGAAGAAGTCAACAATGCTCTAAAGTATTTACCATTTCTTACAGTCAATTTTCGAAAGCGTACTTCTGAGCTGAGAAGCCTAAAGCTCTTTTTGGAAGGCAAGAGAAATTATCTTCTTGCCAAAACATTCAGATTTGTGGATGACACATGTGACAAGATAAGCATTCCTAGGGAAAAAATAATTCTCAGGAAGAAAATAATGCCTGTAGAGAAGGCTACAGAACACATGCTGAATCTGTGACTTTGATAAAATCAATACATTGATAGGTTTCTGCAAGAAATCGATACAAATTGCAAAATCATGGAACCTAGGTTGTTTTGCTGTTTTAGAGCAGAGAAGTCTTACTAAAACCTAACAAAGAGCTTCTCATGACTGTAAAAGGTTTAGTAGGCTCTTCTCATTTGATTTCTGAAGATGGTATCCATGCAGAAATTTCACATATAAGAAGATTTCTGCAATCTGACTAACTTCCAAAACAAGTGTCTTTCTTCCACAATTTTAAGAAGCTTGCGGTTTGTGGTATAATACGAATTTTCCAAATCTGGTCCCAATCCCATGATTAAGATTCCTCATAATTTTGTGTGTTTAGGTAGTAAGATTTGATAGGAGTTCCTCAAAACTTAAACTAATTAATAATTATCTTAAGACCACCATGAGTCAAGGAAGACTCCCTTGTTTAGCAACTTTGTCAGGTGAAAGTAGTGTATCCAAATGTACTGGATTTGATGACACAGTTTCAAAACTTATGGAAGAAAAAATGGAACATATTCTAAGTCAACTAATACCAGTAAGATCTTTGGTAATTTGTACTGTCTTCAGGTTCGAATCCTGCCTCGGACATGGGTGTGTGTGATGTTTTAGGTTAGTTAGGTTTAATTAGTTCTAAGTTCTAGGCAACTGATGACCTGAGAAGTTAAGTCGCATAGTGCTCAGAGCCATTTGAACCATTTGAACCTAGCTATGCCGCTGGAACTACCCCATTATGATCCACCACCAGTACCCAAATTAAAAATCAGTGGTATGACACATTACACCTGTCACACCGGAGTAAGAGAGGTGATTATTCTGTAGTGGTTCCTTATATGCGGCTCATCCCTGCTATGACGAAGTAATTGCAACAGAAACTTCAAAGGAATGATGCCGCTCGTCATATTTAAACATGGGAGGTTCTGATATTAGCTCAATATGGCCTCACGTCGTTACTCTGACAGCGACTCCAAAGAGAATGTCAACCACACTTCGTGCAGTTTCAGCCTAATGGAAGGTAAGACCATCAAACTACTTTTGGAAGTACTGTAGTCGAGAAACGAAATAAAAGGTATGTACAGTCTTTATTAATGATCAATGACATTACTGTTGCAAGTTCATAGCAAAGTGCCTATGAGGATATGGAATTCCACGTGCATTAATTACTAAGCGATTTATAACCAACGCAAGATATTAAAAAGCCGCTGATACACCAAGTGGTACAGAATAAACTCTAAGCAGTATGGCTATGGGGCCTTTGGTACGCTTTGTCTGACCTTGAACCATCATGATAGCATGCGCACTTCTCAGTACTGTACAAAATGCGTAGCACTTGGGTTGTTTAGATGCAGTGATAGGATGCTTCGTTACCAGTAAACTTATTCACAGATCTTTCAGCAAAAATTCTGCCTCATCAGTATATTTCATCTCTCTCTCTCTCTCTCTCTCTCGCTCTCAGATGTACCTGCATACACATTTAGATAATTCAGTCACACCTCACGGTCTTAGCAGCTTTTAAAGCAATACAATATGTGGTCTCAGATTTGCCATCTTGGCTACATTCTAAAGAAACCAAACAATATGAATTCTAGACCACATTCAAAAGAATTATTTGTGGAAAGAAAAGGAAAAATGCTTAAAGGATGTAACTTAGAGTATTTCCATTTTTCAATCAACAATACACTCCACAATCTACCCACAGGCTCTGCCAAATTACACAGTGACAAGAAATCCTAGCTATCACTAAGCCCCCCCCCCCCCCCACACACACACAAACACAGAATGCTATGCCATTGTCTAAATTGTCAGTATTAATGCTACATAAAACACATGTTAGCTAAAAAAAACGTGTCTGCTACTGGAAGAGGGCACTTACTGTGTCACTTGCACTTCATGTTGAAAACTTTACTGTGGCTATGACCAAATTCTTCGTAACTCTACAAAACACATGTTCGCTAAAATAATACAATGCAGTAAAAGTTGTCATTTCATCTCAGTTCTAAATTAGGCTACGTTACAAAAACAAACCCACCAAGCACAATATTAAGAGGGATGAAGAACATGCAGTAAGAAAAACATAATTAATATTATTGACGAACTAATATAACTTTGATTATTACTTTGTATCTTGGAAACACCATTAATCGACATCACATTTTCTGACTCTTCAGGACATCGAACTGTATGAAATTGATACGTTTTGATGACATCTTTAGCGCGTTGTATCACTTAAAGTACGTATTTTTGTAATACACAAATATTATTTCTTTATGCACCAAATACGAAATGTAAGCTCAACATGTTCAAAGACAATGAAGGACAAGGTACCACACAGAGAGGGAAGTAGATAGCTCGAAAATTCTATCTTTGCACTTAAATAAAACTGTCAATTTCGCTATAAGATAGCAATGTATGAGTAAATTTGTTGCAATTGTGATGTAAGACGAAATTTTGCAGTGTTATGATGAAGTATGGGGTCACTTAGTGTAAAAGTATGACATATGGAAGATGAAGGGTAGTGTGGCCTGCATTATGTGACAGCATAAGTTGATAGTAAGTGACAAACATTTTGTGCTACAAGATAAAGTTTTCTTTTTACATTAGCATAGAGTCAATATAATGTTTGTCTGACTTTAAAAAGTATTTGAATTTTTATAATTGAAAGCAAGGCAACCATCAGCTCTAACCTATGTATATATGTATTACTAACGTTCAGTATAGTATTTCTTTGAAGTGCCACGTAGTTTGCACTATTTGATAGCAACAGTCAGTCCTCAACTGGTGTACCTTAACATGGAAATTAGATCAGTAGTGTCATGTGTGTTTTATGACATTATAGAACAGATCTTTCATATTTTGATAAAAATATGGTCAGTTTTTTGGTGCCTTTAATGTGTGGTGCATAGACTGAACAATTCTCACTGACAAGTGCCCGTCAACCTGTAAGTTAGATCAGCAATTCCAATGAGTGGACACTCTGTATTTAGATAACTAATAGAGAGAATTTAGACCTAGATATATTTAATTTGAAGATCCATCATGTCTTGCAAAGTGTGGCACAATATCGAACTTTTCTCATCAACAAGACTGCATTAGAGTGTAAGGTAGAACAGTAGTGGCAGTATGTGAACAATCTGTATTTTTTAAAAATTTTGTAGATAGATTAACTTGCAACAGACATTTAACAGGTGTTTTACACAGTTATAAAAGATGTATTTATATATTTTGTTGTAGAATATCAAACTTTATTTTTGTGCGTATCTCGAACTTTCGTCCGCAATCAGAGATCTGTAGTTCTAGTTGCACATTGTGATAAATGACCAATATGTGTTTTGCACCTTTAATGATTGCATATTTAGATAAATAACGTTATTTTTGTGCAAAAATTGTATTTTCAAGATATCGAAGTTACCTGTGTTTCTAGAGGCCTCTCCATTATTCTCTTTGGCTGCAGTGAGTTCACATTTCGTATTCAGTGCATTACGGTGCTATACTTGTGAATTACAAGAATATGTAATAATTTAAATGATACAACATAAGAAAGACCTCATCAATATCCTCCACGTTTAGTATCGTTTGTTCTGGTAAGTTTCGAAAAATGTGACATCAGTTGGTAAACATTCTACCACAGGTATGACCAAGATGGATAGTGATAAAAAAAAGGCTGTTATAGTGATACAGTGAAATACTATGGCTTCTTTAAACTGTGAACGAAAATAGCGTTTAGCTTTATGTGGAGCAACATCCATGAATTTTCAGTTCACAATGAAGTCAGGACCTTCATACAGAAGATCTTTAAATCAACAACCAGAGAGGCAAAATAAAAACAGATGTATAGTATCAGAATAGTGCTTCTTCGGTTGAGGCAGAATGCAAAAGCCATACAAGAATAATTGAAATCCAAGATAAGTGAACAGTCCCAAGAAGATAAAATTTACGATAACTATACCATTAAAAATAAGGAAATTATTTTCCGTGGGCAAATCCCTGGAATAAAAAATTCGGAAAGAAGATATAAGGTTTACGATAATCTCAATGCAAATGGAACCAGAGAACTAAGGGAAAAAACACGAAACAAGAGGCACAAAATATACAGGAAAGTATTCACTAGTTATTTGTGCCCATAGGCTCTGCCAAATTACACAGTGAGATGATTTCATAGCTATCACTAAGCCTAATCTATCCAAAAACAATTTTGTAACCCAGATGCACTAGCATCACCAATCACATATACAAATTGATTCACTAAATTCTATTTCATAAACTGGCTGACACAATTTAGCCCAAGTGCTGGAAATCAAGCATAATCAGTTATTCTCAAAATCGATTACGAGATGTGCAATAACAAAACAGTCAACTCTGTAAGTAGTAACTGTTTCTATATACCAAGCAGCACTACTGTGATCTCTTTCCTGTAAATATGATACTGACTTTAGTACGCCCACACTTAATTACAACCTTCAGTGGAGCAAGGGAAGTAGAACACGAACACACAGTTCAAGACACTGCTCAAGTTGGCTTTCTCCAGGAACCACAAGGAACAATGAGACTAAACCAAAAGAGCACCGTATGTGCCATACTACCACGCCTCAGACGGCACATCCATATTGTCAGCCTCCACCTGTCAACAGCTACCCAGACGTCTCCTCATTTTTGGTGTGATCGGCAGCTCCACAGCATTCTGTCTTCTAGTCACAACGGAACTTCCTCTTTACCTCTGGAAGACACTGACGCTGTGACACTCCCGATAGCAGCGCCCTTCCATACTGAGCGCGGAAACTGGCACAGATGTGGTGCTACCAGACGAATATGAAATAACTTGCTCTCAAGTAATTTCGCGTGATTTTGAACCACCGCGAATGTGTGACATCTCGTGACGACACAGCCACATTGTTTGGGAAATAATGTTAGTCATATTTGTCTTGACGTATTATCTTCTTCCCATTTAAAAAGTTGCTTGGTTAGGTCATTTACGTAAGGTAAACTCTTGTCAGCCTAAGATGAAGTGTTAGCTGTTATGCATCACTTTATTTCAACCACGTATATTTTATTTTGTTATATAAGAATTTATGTGTGGAAATATCATTGTGACAATTTGAGACCACAGTCGTGTTTTTAGGCTTAAGTGTAAGCTATACAATAATTGCCCTCTTACTGTCGCTGTTACATAATGTTATGTTGTGTGTGTGTTTAACAGAGTTAAAGTACAAACAGTTTGGACATGCAAATAGCATGATGTGTTTGTTCGTGTTTACACATTTTTGATAAGTAACACAGGAATTACTGTAACTTACATCATTTACGTATTGTGAGAGATATTTTAGACGTGTTAACCATTTCTGTGCGCGCGCGCGCGCGTGTGTGTGTGTGTGTGTGTGTGTGTGTGTGTGTGTGTGTGTGTGTGGTTTTCTTCATCTTTTTATATATAATGCATGCAAATAATTTTGATACTTTTTAAAATTGTGCAGAATTCCGATTGGTTACTTTGGAACATACCCAAGATGGCAGCTCTGGAGATTCATACTATTTGTCTGTTTCATTTTCCTCCCTGATAAAATCCTGGAATACGGCTGGGTGATCTAAATGTGTATGAATGAGAGAGAGGGAGATAGACAGAGAAATGAAATTTACAGACGAGACAGAATTTATGCTGAGGAAAATGTGTACCAGGTTAATGCTGACACAGTGTCTCTCCTCTGCATTTAGAAAACTAACACGTGTGATGTCATGGGTAAGGTACAGAACCGCCCAATTGCCATCACGAGGTTTGAAGGTTCATCAGTGTGTGCCACAGGCCCCATAAGCACACTGCTCCCTTTTGTAATGTATAGACAGTGCTGTCAAAGCACAGTTACTAAACAAAGCCGTCCGAAATTGCTTCACTAAAGATGACCAAATAAATATTCCGGAATTCGAATCAAGAACAGCTGTCAACGTGAGTAACGTAGAAGTAGATATCCTCGAAGTAATGAAGCAACTTAAATTACTTAACGAAAGCAAGTTTTCCGGTCAATATACCAGTTAGGTTACTTTCAGAGTACCCTGATAAAATAGCTCCATACTTAACATACATATACAAACGTTCGCTCGTCGAAATATCCGTGCTCAAAGACTGGGAAGTTGCACAGGTCACACCAATATTCAAGAAAGGTAGTAGGAGTAATCCACTAAATTACAGACTCATATCTTTAACGTCGATATGCACTTACTGCGTTTGAACATTATGAATTACCTCGAAGAAAACTGTATATAGACACACAGCCGACACGGATTTAGAAAACATCGTTCTTTTGAAATACAATTAGCTCTTTACTCACACGAGGTATTGAGTAAGATTGACAAGGGATTTCAGATTGATTCCGTATTACTAGATTTCCAGAAGGCTTTTGACATTGCACCACACAAGCAGTTTGGAGTGAAATTGCGTGCTTATTGAATATCGTCTCAGTTATGTAACTGAATTCGAGATTTCCTGTTAGAGAATTCACAGTTCGTTGTAACTCACGGAAAGTCATCGAGGAAAACAGAAGTGATTTCTAACGTTCCCCAAGGCGGTGTTATGGGCCCTTTGGCGTTACTTATATATATAAACGATTTAGCAGACAGTCTGAAAAGTCGTCTTAAGTTGTTTGCAGATGATGCTGTCGTTTATTGACTAGTAAAGTCATTACAAGATCAAAACAAATTGCAAAATGATTTAGAAAAGATATCTGCATGGTGCGAAAATCGGCAATTAACCCTAATTAACGAAAAGTGTTAGATCACCTACATGAATGCTAAATGAAGCGCGTTAAATTTCTGTTACACGATAAATTAGTCAAATCTAAAGGCCGTAGATTCAACTAAATACCAAGGAACTACAACCTAGGAACTGCAATTATGAAAACCCTAAATTGGAAGGAACACACAAAAAATGTTGTGGATAAGGCTAACCAAAGACTACATTTAATTGGGAGGGAACTTAGAAAATGTAACAGATCTATTAAGGAGACTGCCTACAGTATGCTTGTCCATCTTCTTTTGGAAGACTGCTGCGCGATGTAGGATCGTTACCAAATACTATTGACGGGGTACATCGAGAAAGTTCAAAGAAGGGCAGCACGATTTTTTTATTGCAAAATAAGTAAGAGCGTGTCACTGACCTGATACAGGATTTGGGGTGGACATGACTAAAACAAAGTCGTTTCTCGTTGCGGTGGAATCGTATCACGAAATTTCAAAATTTCTACCACGAATGCGAAAATATTTTGTTGACGCTGACCTACATAGGGAGAAGCGATCATCATAATAAAATAAGGGAAATTAGAGATCGCGCAGGAATGTATAGGTGTTCGTTTCTTCCGCGCGCTGAACGAAATTGGAAAACAAAGTATTATTGTGAAGATGATTCGATCAACCCTCTGACAGGCATTTAAATGTGATTTGCAGAGTATCAATGTACATGTAGATGCCCGCATTTATAGCAAAACTCACATTACATAAGAAGGGTTGTAGAGCCAACTATATATGAGGCCGAAATATAAGTTACCCTCACGAAGATAGTCACCTGGCAGATTTTTTATTTGTTTATATAGATAGTGAGGGGAAAACCAGTTACAGCATTGTGAAATACTCATGTGATTATATCGTAAAAGGTATAGAGAATAAAGGAACCATGACACTTTTTAACAAGCAGTACAACTCCACTATTTCTACTGATATCTTCAATTATGCATATTTTCCAATCTTTTACACTTGTGCACAGTCAACGTTTATAAGAACACTACTAATAATTCATATTCTTGAATTAACTATTAAGAAACAAAGAATCTGTCAAATGGAAGAAATACGAATACCCTGAGGAGTATCCACACACGCAGTTTGTGTATGAGCAATCTATATCATAAAATCAAAACCAAATGAAGATAAAAAATATTTAAATTCTCAGATGTCTGTTATGTTACGTCACCACCTCTATCATCCCGGGAAATTGTAAGAGATGCACTGAAACAAATGGTGTAAGGTATTGTGGAGCCCGACAAGTAAATTTTAGTAACATGTAACACACATAGCTACATAACTGTGCTGCAGTTCTTCAGCGCAGCTCTTCTAGAGTAATCTTCATTTCGACAGAACAGCAAAGAGGTAATCTCAGTTGCAACTACCAGGAGCTGCTCGGCTTATCGCTCCTATTACATGTAATTAACACAGCAGAGCGGCGGTCATTAGGAACATATGTAATTCATGCGCAGCCGCTAGCAATTCAGCTGCTGAAAGCCCGGGGGTGTGCGTCCGCCCAATGAAGTCCCTACCAGTGTCGTGGACCGATGCTGATGGCTGCGGGGCAGCTGCCGGTATCTCAGAGTATTCCAAAACACACACACACACACACACACACACACACACACACACAACGACAACGTTAGGAGTTTCCTCGTACAAAAGTACATAACAAATATAAAGGAAACATGGGTTCTCAAATGTCTTAAGAGATATTAGCACATTTTCATCTATCTTCAATATTGTGAAACAGATCTCTTCTAGTGCAAGGTCTTTGATTTCCATGTTTTGGGAGCAGGAAGTACTAACTCAAACAGGTAAACGTGTCCAATAAACGTGGGGTTTGAAATGCGCACTTGCTCGTCTTCGCTAGCGCTAAACATATCTTTTGAACTGAAGAAGCTCCAATAGCTATTAAGGCACGCATTATAGAGCTCATGTTCACTGGCAATTTTTCTTTTTTTGGTCCATACTATCTCCTCCAAAAATAGGAAAAGCAATGGGCTCGCATTAGAAGAGGTATGTTCCATAGTTTCGAAGATGAACAGGTTCCTGTACATCTAATGATATGTGTTTTGAAGCCCTTGTTTACTAGACATTTTTTCCTTGTTTCGGTATAAGGAACCTGTCCCTAAAGTTTGTCGGTGTGTTTTTGGGGCATCCTGTATATCTGCCGAGTTTGTTACTTTCGATAATGCAGTATGACATTCCGCTTTCAAAGAGTTTTGCATATTATTTTTTATTTCCGTATTGATTTAATTAGGCTGATAAAAATAGAGTCATGAAACCCTCTCTTACACCAAACCAGGCGTACAAAGAAATGAAGTAAATTAGTGCTCCAGCTACCTGCCCTGGCCACTAACGTAATTTCAGGCAGAGCCCTTTCCTCACCTGTTGTCGCTGTCCAACATGGTGTGTAATTTTGACAGCTAATACATCACTTTTGTAATCTTTTCTGTTGGAGTTCTCATGTACTGATTGATGGGAACCAAGTCGTTGTGTCGGTTGGTCCGTGGCTGTCCCCTGGTTGGGTTCCGATGGATCAAGTGTAGTTGGGCCCATCACCTGTCTCGGCTAAGCGATCAAGGGCAGACCGACCTCCCTGGAGGCTTCTGAATGCCACCGGTGTTTAATTATCTGTTGTCAGCTACTTAAAATTTTAGGCTAATAGTTATTTTCCTTTTTCATAAAAGTTTTGCAAAATTAGTTCTTAAATTTATCTTTCAAGCTAAAACATTGCGGCCTTCTGCCTTTAAAAGACTATGGTAATATATTTGATGATTTTGAAACTTAATTGTGGCCTTCAGCCATTTGCACCTTGCATATGTTTGTTCTATCTACTTTGCTGTATTGTTTGTTTTTAAAATTATTTTATTGCTATCTTAATTGGATTTTTATATTGTAGATTAGTAAGGATTTCTTGTTTGGAGGCCTTCAGCCGTGAAAGAGTTGCATCCGGTAAAGGTTCGGCTATGTTCCGCTTTGGTTCTAAAAGTGTTTTTGTTATTGTGGTCTACAGTCCTGAGACTGATTTGATGCAGCTCTCCATCCTACTCTATCCTGTCCAAGCTTCTTAATCTCCCAGTACCTACTGCAACCTACATCCTTCTGAATATGCTTAGTGTATTTATCTCTTGGTCTCCCTCTACGATTTTTACCCTCCACGCTGCCCTCCAATACTAAATTGGTGATCCCTTGATGCCTCAGAACATGTCCTACCAACCGACCACTTCTTCTATTCAAGTTGTGCCACAAACTCCTCTTCTCCCCAATTCCATTCAATACCTCCTCATTAGTTATCTGATGTACCCATCTAATAATCTTCAGCATTCTTCTGTAGCACCACATTTCGAAATCTTCTATTCTCTTCTTGTCCAAACTATTTATCGTCCAAGTTTCTCTTCCACACATGGCTCCAATCCATACAAATACTTTCAGAAACGACTTCCTTACACTTAAATCTATATTCAATGTTAAGAAATTTCTCTTCTTCAGAAACGCTTTACTTGCCATTGTCAGTCTACATTTTATATTCTCTCTACGTCAATCATCATCAGTTATTTTGCTCCCCAAATAGCAAAACTCCTTTACTACTTTAGGTGCCTCATTTCCTAATCTAATACCCTCAGCATCACCCGAATTAATGCGACTACTTTCCGTTATCCACGTTTTGCTTTTGTTGATGTTCATCTTATATCCTCCTTTCAAGACACAGTCCGTTCCGTTCAACTGCTCTTCCAAGATCTTTTCTGACAGAATTACAATGTCATGGGAGAACCTCAAAGTTTTTATTTCTTCTCCTTGGATTTTTTAATACTTACGAATTTTTCTTTTCTTTCCTTTACTGCTTGCTGAATATACAGATTGAATAACGTCGGGGAGAAACTACAACCCTGTCTCACTCCCTTCCCAACCATTGGTTCCCTTTCATGTTCCTCGACTCTTATGACTGCCATCTGGTTTCTGTACAAATTGTAAATAGCCTTCCGTTCCCTACGTCATAAATTAAGTCAGTTGACACTGTCACGTTATTTGTAAAGTTGAGTCGATATTATAATCAGTGAAAAAGCATCGCATATCTTTTCAACACGACAAGTTTAATTTCCTCTTCCATTTCTGGGCGCCCCACTTTTTTTGTCAGGAAATATATTTTGCTTTAGATTCATCACGATAATAGTCTTACAAGTTACATCTACTATACAATATTATAAAATATTTAGTAATTACATGGTGAAAATGAGAAAAATTTAAACAAAATTTAACATTCGTTCATGAGAACAGCAGCTGAGTTGTGTAAAAGGAAGACTTAAACTAAGTGTGGTGCCGGCCGCGGTGGCCGTGCGGTTCTAGACGCTGCAGTCCGCAACCGCGGGACTGCTACGGTCGCAGGTTCGAATCCTGCCTCGGGCATGGATGTGTGTGATGTCCTTAGGTTAGTTAAGTTTAAGTAGTTCTAAGTTCTAGGGGACTGATGACCCAAGATGTTAAGTCCCATAGTGCTCAGAGCCATTTTGAACCAACTAAGTGTGCTAGCAGCAACGGACGAGATAGAAAGCGTTCGAGAGTGTAAGAATAACATGGTGAAAAGCAAGTGCGAAGATAGGAGAAGAAATGGAAGTGATCTGACTGATAGAGGTATTAGAAGAAGACGAACCATAAATGGGAGATGATGGTAGAATTTTCTTTATTGTTTTGTTGAGGGAAATCTGGCCATACTACGTTAATTTTTGTGGGAACGTAATGATGGTGATGGAAATTGTTAAGCTTCTTCATGAAAATATTTTGGCATTCAATTGTGCGCAGAGTAAAATTTGTAAATTTGTTGTAAGATCTTATTTGACCAAACCACTTAGCTCATCGGTCCCTGAGCTTACACACTACTTAATCTAACTTAAACTAACTAATGCTAAGGACAACACACACACCCATGCCCGAGGGAGGACTCGAACCTCCAACGGGGGGAGCCACACGGGCCGTGACAAAACGCCTCGGACCGTGCGACTACCCCGCGCGACCGTGCGCAGAGTATAATGTAGTTTGTTGCAGAGGCGGAGGCAAGCTACAGAAAAGAAGTTTGGGAAAGTTTTTCTTTCTTGGATGGGTACTATTGTTTACTAGATAAGCGAGATCTTCTGCTTCCATTGTGATGAGATGACAGTAATCTCTAACGAAAAGTACTGGGTCCCATAAACAATGCGGAGTTGATGACGTAAACATAGCATGTGGTAACCACGTAACTTATCTATCTTTTTCTATTGATCTCCGTCACAACGTCTTATAGTTTTTGATTATCTCTGGTGGCAGCAATATAAATTACCACAGCGTTGCTGGTAGAAACCTATCAAAAAAACTTTTAATTAAATATTTAAGTGCATCGAAATTTCTTGGCAGTGAATGGCATTATTTGCAACCACGCGACCTTCGCGTCCTTACGCCAAACCTCAGAAAGATAGATAGCATCAGAGTTTGGCAACTGATCAAAGACAATTCTTAACAAAACAGAAACGAATCAGTACCATGGAAATGCGCAGAAATTTATCCGTCCGGGGCAAGATTGCGAAGTTGCCATTTTTCATACAGCGAAATCGGTGAATTTGGGAACGTGTTCTGTCCCAAGAACTTAATTTGACAGTAATTTCACAAAACGTACAGCATATCAAGCGAAAGGTAGAATCACTCAATACATTTTTATGGCAGATTACGCTTGTATCTAAATGGCGAGCTTCCTTCATTAGTACATGCAGCGATGAGAAATATGAGCCAGTATGAGTTTACGTTTAGCGATAGTTAGGTCATAGACTGAACCATACGAAAGGTAGCTAAAACACAGAATTTATCTTCAAACCTGGGGGATCTGTATCTATCGCCACCGGGCACAGTACAACGATTGTAACTATTCGTAATAGTCATCGTATTTCATAAACGGTTGAAGATAAACGACATATCTTTTTGGAAATGATAAGACTCGAATAAAGGAGCATTTTGCATATCGTTTAAATGAGGGTTTTCTTATCCAGTTCGATATAACAGTAACGCTATTTTTATTTCTTATTCTTCAAGAGAGTAATGTAGTGTGTTGTGGGCTATAGAGAGATTGTGAACAGAAGACTTTTGGGGGTTGCAACAAACCAACAGAAAGTGACCAAATTATACGAATATTTTTACAATGATTGTAACTTTTTTCTTTTAAGCTTTTGGCCTGATGTCACTAGTTCTTCTCTGAAGAAAAAACAAAAAATACGAGATCTGGGGAAGTACACCGCCATTTCTGTTGCAATTGCACCAAGTATCGTACGTCCAGTCGTCTGTCACCCCACCACCTGCAGGTTCACATTAATCTTAATAAGAACGGTACAATACGTTAACTGCGAATAATTAATAACTGTGTTACAAAAAGAATTAATTTTATGCTCTAAAGTGTAAAAAATTATTTTATTTAGATAGCTGATTACATAAAAACGTTAATAACCTGCTTTCACTGCCACATACAAAACAAGAATGTAAAGTACGACGTGATAACTTAACTTTTATTTTTAAATTGTTTTCCTTTTTTAACGTAGATCATTCCAATTTCCCTGAACTGAACTGAACAGAACGTTGGGTGCCTTGAGTCATACAACCACTGATGTGAAGCTAATTCACGCAGCGTTGCGTCCTGAGAATTGTGGCTCGTACGCACTCAGCGTTTCGTCTATGAAAAACGGGCCTATGAGCTGACGGTTCACTACTGCGCATCACACGTTTATAGTCCATGGACGCTGGCGTTCTACCACATGAACCCAACAAGCATTGTCAACAGACCAATAGTGCATGTTTCTATAGTTTAACTGACGATGATTGGTAAATGTGGCTTCATCACTCAAAAAGATGGATGGTACATCTGGCGTATCCTATCCTAATACCCATCTAAGGACGTTAACAAGATTCTCACAATCGTTTCTCTGCAGCTCTTGGTGGATAGAGACGTGATAGGGGCGCAGCCAACGTCGATGAAGAATGCGCAGGACCCTTACCTAGGTCATGCCACTTCCTCGTGCGATAGCACCTAGTAATCTTGGCGATCAACTGCAACGGCAGCAAGTAGGTCAATTTCGCCCTCTTCTGTCGTCATTTGTTTCCTTCTGTTACGTTGAGTGTGTAGAACACTACAACTCTGACGTAGTTGGTTGATGAGGTTCTTAGTTAATAGCCGAGATGGTTGACGTCTATTGGGATATCTTACCGCATACACCATACAAGAATGAATTGCATTCTTCCTACACATTGCATATACCATGAGAACGTCGCCTGTTACCGCACTGTTAAATCCCATCATTCATTCACGACATACTGCTTGGATTGTCACAGACTGCGTGACAAGCAATTTCCAGTGCACTCAAGGAACACACGAGCACTTCGAAAGAAAAGATAAAACATCGTCCCTAGCAACTACGCAGGTTAAATGGCATAAAATAAGTGACACTGTGGAAACTCTGCAAAACACATTATCTCGTTAAAGACAAGCATTAGAATCCTGCAACAAACACCCCTGACATACTAATTAACACTGCCGATCCTTTATTAACGTCAATACGGATTGTTCCATTGAAAACATGTATGTTTGTACAAAAAATACACTCTCTAAGTATCTTTACAATCTATTGATTGCCTAACACTACAAGCTCCTGACTACAAATCCATTCTGTGAAAACCGCACATCTATAGCAGTTTACATTTCTGCAATACTTGCGGTGCAAGTTTTAGGTGGATCACCCTTTAAACGATAACTTCCAATGTTCATGAGGCTGTTATTAGATTGTGCTGTTATATAGGACTGCAGAAAGTTCGCAGTGCTTGAAAGTTGTACCGAGATGCAAGAAAACTTGCAGAGAATCGACACTTGGTGCTGGGATTGACAGTAACCGTCAGAACCAAAATATGTACGTGTACTGCATAAATGGTAGAAAAAAATGGTTCAAATGGCTCTGAGCACTATGGGACTTAACATCTATGGTCATCAGTCCCCTAGAACTTAGAACTACTTAAACCTAACTAACCTAAGGACATCACACAACACCCAGCCATCACGAGGCAGAGAAAATCCCTAACCCCGCCGGGAATCGAACCCGGGAACCCGGGCGTGGGAAGCGAGAACGCTATCGCACGAGCACGAGCTGCGGACAATGGTAGAAAAGGCAGGTTCTTGTCAATGGAAGTACCATCAGTTAAATCTTGTGGTATCAAACGCTCGCTGGATCGATGATCGAGTATTGCACATAAGCCTGGAACCCTTGACGGCACTGAGAGAGCACATGTAGAAGTGAGCGACAAAGCTTCACAGATAGGTTCATCCAACAGCAGTGGCATACGCTACAAGAAAAGCGATGGATCTCGGTGACGTTAGGCGTTAAAATTTCGACAGCGATGGTTCCACGAACCGTACAACGTTTGTGTCTTGCAAAGGAAATGGTGAAAAGATCACGTTCTTCCCAACACCATAATGTGACTCGCGGAACGTAGGTGTAAACTGCCGGGAAAAGAATTCAACACCCTCATAGGCTGTGTCCCATGCCACCAGCGTATAATGTATGCAAACGGAAGGGCTGTGGTGTTACTGGTTTATTTCTCACGGCCTTCGGTGAACTGAAGGAGCTCAGAAAGCCTTGTCAATCGTCCTATCGTCCTATGTAGGTAGTAACATCGCTGACTTTAGAGGTGAATAGCTTTCACCTTGCTTGGGCAACTTGAGCCATAGGAATAGGGTCGCACTGGGGGCCTGTGGGAAGTAGGATGCACATGTTCGACACAGTGTATGGATATTGTTTCGCTGCTTTCCGCAGTGGTCTATGGATCATTCAGAGCTTCTGTATATCATCATATTGCAGAAGCTTTTCAAGATCGACTGTACATCATCCAGGCAAGAAATCAGGACACATGTTGTGTTACATATATCACCAAGATCAGTTCAGAACCATCTGCTTGCAGCAGCACAAAAGCCGTACGTACTTCTGCTGACGTTACCACTACGATACCGACAGGCACAGGCTACTCTGGAGTCCAGAAAACGGTGAGTGGAGAGAGTAACGGCACTCTGTTTCTATCAGTGATGAACGTAGGTTCTGTCTGCCTGCAACTGATGGACGGGCACGTGTACGGCATACAACTGGTAAGCGGTGCATTCCAGCATGCATTCTCCCTCACAAACA
Organism: Schistocerca americana; assembly: GCF_021461395.2. Lineage (NCBI taxonomy): Eukaryota > Metazoa > Arthropoda > Insecta > Orthoptera > Acrididae > Schistocerca > Schistocerca americana. The sequence continues at coordinate 165,912,799 of NC_060121.1, read as the reverse complement.
CGTTACCCCAAGTTTCATAGTTAGGACGTTTATTAGTTACATCTTGCATTCATATTTGTAATTTCACCCTGGTAAAGTAACAAGTGCCCTCTACAGTACACAAACTGTTACCCCTGTGCTTGTGCTATTTCTTCGATAGGAAGGTGATGCACTTTTTTCAGCGATACAGTGCAGGTCCGCATAAGGGTTCTGCGACATCAAGTGCATTTCCTGATGTGCAACAGCCGCGTCCAGCAAGATCACCAGTTGTCTCTCCAATCCAACACGCAAGTTATGGGACATGGTTAACCAGGACATACTCGAAGCAAAGCCGAGCTGCAACCCAAGGCGCAAGACCCTTGGGACCGTCTAATGCAGGATGCCATTCGGCACCGTTATGAAAGTTTACATGCGAGAATACACGCTTGGGTTGCCACCAAAGAGGAATTCACTGTGTATTTATATGACTATTTCGGCACTCTTCACTGTGCCGTGTTTGTTTTATTTGATCTAAATTTGTTATCATAGACTACTACAATGGCGACTAACAGTCACATCCCCCGTCAAAAAAATTTATTTCCGAAAGCGTAGATGTAGATTTACACATACCTGAAGATGTAAATGTTCATACGAAATATACGATCTCACGCAATTCACACAATTAGCCGCTGACACATAAAAATAGCCGGCCGAAGTGGCCGTGCGGTTAAAGGCGCTGCAGTCTGGAACCGCAAGACCGCTACGGTCGCAGGTTCGAATCCTGCCTCGGGCATGGATGTTTGTGATGTCCTTAGGTTAGTTAGGTTTAACTAGTTCTAAGTTCTAGAGGACTAATGACCTCAGCAGTTGAGTCCCATAGTGCTCAGTGCCATTTGAACCATTTTGAACCACATAAAAATATTTTCGGCTGCTTTCTGAGAGTCTGTGATAGCGCGTGCAATGCACAAGATCCTCTCCTACACGGGCAGACTCCATCAGGATGCTTGTAATAGTAGCTGAAACGTTGGTACTTTTATCGCATACGCTGTGGCCACACACCCAGAAAATATTGTTGACACCACACATACTGGCAATCAGGTGGATGAAACATTGTCTCGCGGGGAATCGTGTTATGCTCGTCACATGAATTTCTTACGGTCACAAATAGACATAATGAACGGTCTTTCCATAACGACTATTACAATCTTTTTATTCACATGGTCAAATTCGAGTTTAAAATATCTTCCAAGTATAGTAGTTATTTTGTCTTGCCGCCGTAAACACACCAAAATTATGCACAATATCTAAACGTGGTTCCTTAGCGTAGGTTACGGCCTCTGATCCTTCTTCGTATGCTAAAACAAATTGTATGGTCTTCTTTATACACTCCTGGAAATGGAAAAAAGAACACATTGACACCGGTGTGTCAGACCCACCATACTTGCTCCGGACACTGCGAGAGGGCTGTACAAGCAATGATCACACGCACGGCACAGCGGACACACCAGAAACCGCGGTGTTGGCCGTCGAATGGCGCTAGCTGCGCAGCATTTGTGCACCGCCGCCGTCAGTGTCAGCCAGTTTGCCGTGGCATACGGAGCTCCATCGCAGTCTTTAACACTGGTAGCATGCCGCGACAGCGTGGACGTGAACCGTATGTGCAATTGACGGACTTTGAGCGAGGGCGTATAGTGGGCATGCGGGAGGCCGGGTGGACGTACCGCCGAATTGCTCAACACGTGGGGCGTGAGGTCTCCACAGTACATCGATGTTGTCGCCAGTGGTCGGCGGAAGGTGCACGTGCCCCTCGACCTGGGACCGGACCGCGGCGACGCACGGATCCACGCCAAGACCGTAGGATCCTACGCAGTGCCGTAGGGGACCGCACCGCCACTTCCCAGCAAATTAGGGACACTGTTGCTCCTGGGGTATCGGCGAGGACCATTCGCAACCGTCTCCATGAAGCTGGGCTACGGTCCCGCACACCGTTAGGCCGTCTTCCGCTCACGCCCCAACATCGTGCAGCCCGCCTCCAGTGGTGTCACGACAGGCGTGAATGGAGGGACGAATGGAGACGTGTCGTCTTCAGCGATGAGAGTCGCTTCTGCCTTGGTGCCAATGATGGTCGTATGCGTGTTTGGCGCCGTGCAGGTGAACGCCACAATCAGGACTGCATACGACCGAGGCACACAGGGCCAACACCCGGCATCATGGTGTGGGGAGCGATCTCCTACACCACTGGTGATCGTCGAGGGGACACTGAATAGTGCACGGTACATCCAAACCGTCATCGAACCCATCGTTCTACCATTCCTAGACCGGCAAGGGAACTTGCTGTTCCAACAGGACAATGCACGTCCGCATGTAGCCCGTGCCACCCAACGTGCTCTAGAAGGTGTAAGTCAACTACCCTGGCCAGCAAGATCTCCGGATCTGTCCCCCATTGAGCATGTTTGGGACTGGATGAAGCGTCGTCTCACGCGGTCTGCACGTCCAGCACGAACGCTGGTCCAACTGAGGCGCCAGGTGGAAATGGCATGGCAAGCCGTTCCACAGGACTACATCCAGCATCTCTACGATCGTCTCCATGGGAGAATAGCAGCCTGCATTGCTGCGAAAGGTGGATATACACTGTACTAGTGCCGACATTGTGCATGCTCTGTTGCCCGTGTCTATGTGCCTGTGGTTCTGTTAGTGTGATCATGTGATGTATCTGACCCCAGGAATGTGTCAATAAAGTTTCCCCTTCCTGGGACAATGAATTCACGGTGTTCTTATTTCAATTTCCAGGAGTGTATGTAGCGTAACTGTAAAACACTCATACTACCACGGGAATTCACAAGTATCGTTAAGCAACATGAGTAGCTTAAAAGTATTAAAATTAGATACCGTCTGAGCAGTGAAGCAACTTAAATCACTTAATAAAAGTAAACCAAACCTTTCGGTCCAGACTGCTTATTAGTTAGGTTCCTTTCGGTGTATGCTGATGCAATTGCTCCATACTTGACAATCATATACAACCATTCGCTCGACGAAAGATCCGTACGCAAAGACTGGAAAGTCACACAGGTCACAGTAACTTTCAAGAAAGACAATAGGAGTAATCCACTAAATTGCAGGCCCATATAAACAAATGGTTCAAATGGCCCTGAGCACTATGGCACTTAACATCTGAGGTCATCAGTCCCCTAGAACTAATTAAACCTAACTAACCTAAGGACGTCACACACATCCATGCCCGAGGCATAATTCAAACCTGCGACCGTAGCGGTCGTGCGGCTCCAGACTGAAGCGCGCAGAACCGCTCGGCCACACCGGCCGGCAGGCCCGTATCATTAACTTCGACACGCAGCAATATTCTAAAAAGTATACTGTGTTCGAACATTACGAATCGCCTCGTAAGTCTAATCACCCTGCAATACCGGACCGATACTATATATAGGGTCATCGGAAATTCCCGTTACAAACTTCTAGGACGAAAATCTTAGAGACGAATGGGTACATAATATTTTGAATAGGAACCCACGTCCGGATGCGCATGGTTTCCTATCTACGATGGATTTAGTTCAGATGTGTAGCGCTTTCACGTCTGCTGAGGCAAAGAGTAGGGTATACAGGATGACGAGCACTGTGTCAGACGATCACCTGATGTCACTTAACGTCTGCCTTGGTGCGACACAGAGTAAGATCTGCTGGCACGAGCTCCGGCCACTGCACTAGGATTCGAAGAGAGACTAGGTGGGACGGAGAGTGTGTACCAGAACAGGTCCACAATAAAGGTGGTGGTCGCCACATCGAGCCGCTGTTGCAATGCATCATTATTGTTCTTTATGTAAATTATGATGGGTTCCTTTATGTTTTGAAATAATGTAAACACGCAGTGCTTAAGTGTTAATACAAACAAATGTGATTAAGTGATAAATGGATGTTTCATTATGTTTCCTTTGGAATTTTTGCTAATACCTGTACTGCGTCTTGCCAAATTCAGTTCCACAAATGGATATTCCCGTTACAAACGTCTAGGACTTGTAGAAGGGAGCGAGTTCATTATATTTTGAACAGGAAACCATGTCCGGAAACGTACAGTTTCCGTTATACGACCGTTACATTTCAGATGTTTAACTCATCATCTGAAATGAAACGGTCACATAACGGAAACTGTACGTTTCCGGACATGGTTTCCTGTTCAAAATATAATGAACTCGCTCCCTTCTACAAGTCCTAGATGTTTGTAACGGGAAAATCCGAACAGATATATGTGTGTGTGAGAGAGAGAGTAGTTTTTCATAACCTCTAACACTTTGTTTAAATAATTTTACAGGTCTGTAATGTATGCGCTAACTTGTTTTACCCCGTTGGAGGACACTTTTCGGAAACGTTCAGCAGGGTTACGTAAGATATTTCAGATGCATTTAGCACTGCTCAAAAAGAGGATTTCTTCTACATCAAAGCCTTTCGCTTTACGCATTTAAAACATCCTCAGCGGTCTGGAATAAAACACGTTCAGAATTTTGATTTTGTATTCGATTAATAAACAGTTAGTTTCATTACATTTCGAAACGTGAGTTTTTGAATAAAAATTTTTCGGTGTACATGACGCGTCAATTCAGGATAAAACTCCAAGCTTTCGACCACTACCTCCATGGTCGTCGTCAGGGCTAAAACTGACTGGAGGTAGTGGCCGAAAGCTTGGAGTTTTATCCTGAATTGACGCGGCATGTACACCGAGAGATTTGTATTCAAGAAATACGTCGCGAAAGGCTTCGTAGCCAACGTGAGTTTTTATTTGCTGAATTTTCTTAAGATTACTGTTTCTGTCAGGAAGTGTCGTCTGCGTGCACACTTTTCAGTTATTATTGTGTTTGGCAATGGTGTTTTGGGCCTCGTTTTACATGCAACACTACACATGTTCTGAAGTAAAACGTGATTAAACACTATATCACTACTGTTTGTGTTTCACTGATTAAACGTCTGTGTGTGTGTGAATAAACACGGTAACGCCAACATAGCCATTTCTTTGTAATTATTTGGCCTAGGCATACAGTGATGGTATGCAACATTCTAATAACAGCACCGTCAAAAGTGGTACCTCCTCGGATATCTGAAAGGTGAATAGTTTACTTATGGAATGTTTTACTGAAGAAGAACCCATCTTCATTGAGTGATACAATAAAGCTGCATACCCTCGGAGAGTGTGGCATCTGTGGTTTTCCTTCTTGGTTAACGTTGCAGGGTTAATTCGGTCAGTCATCCACTATGTTGGCCCAGTGGCCGAGCAACTATTTCAAAGGTTGCTGTCGTTACACAGCCTCCACCGTTCCAGAATGTCTCAGACTTAATTGATAAAAAATAGAGAAAAGATGGTGGTTCAGTGCTTTAGGCATTCTATAAAGTCCCCCAACATGAGTATAACGCAAAGAAAGTTCATACAAGCAGGTGAAATAGTCATAAAAGTCGTTCCTTGGGATGTTGTTCAGCTCATGTGTCACTTTGTCCTCAATATCGATTATGCCGTTGTTTTGGTTGGCACGAGACCCAACACCGTGTTACTAGAAGGAGGCCGAAAGGCACGCGTTTTAGCTCACTCATGCTGGCTTGAGGTCTGGAACAGGACAAAAAAATGGTTCAAATGGCTCTGAGCACTATGGGACTTAACTGCTGTGGTCATCAGTCCCCTAGAACTTAGAACTACTTAAACCTAACTAACCTAAAGACATCACACACATCCATGCCCGATGCAGGATTCGAACCTGCGACCGTAGCGGTCACGAGGGTCTAGACTGTAGCGCCTAGAACCGCACGGCCACTCCAGCCGGCGGAACAGGACAAGGAAATTAGAATTTAGAAAAACGGACGTAGCTGATGGAATACTTAACTTTAATCAGTGAATGAAGAACGTCGGTCTTGACGGTACATGAATCAATATCAATAGTAACTGATAATGGCGCCTTGCTAGGTCGTAGCAAATGACGTAGCTGAAGGCAATGCTAAACTATCGTCTCGGCAAATGAGAGCGTATTTTGTCAGTGAACCATCGCTAGCAAAGTCGGTTGTACAACTGGGGCGAGTGCTAGGAGGTCTCTCTATACCTGCCGTGTGGCGGTGCTCGGTCTGCATTCACTGATAGTGGCGACACGCAGGTCCGACGTATACTAACGGACCGCGGCCGATTTAAAGCCTACCAACTAGCAAGTGTGGTGTCTGGCGGTGACACCACATTCCTCCCCCGCAAATCAGCGTACGGTGGTGGTATAAGGCTTCCACCTGGCGTGGGGAGGACCCCATGTTGACGTATGCGACGAGGTGGGGAGCCTAACAACAGGCGAGGCTGTGCCACCCGCACCCTGCCATTCGGACCGCGGGGAGCTAGGAAACGCCTGAAAACCTGCTCCAGGGTGCACGCCAACATGCGGTGTATGCGCCCGCAAAGAGACAGGAGGGGCCGAAGTGTCGACCTCCATCAGGTCGGGGCACCCGACGTCCGGAGCGGGCAAGAGTTCCATCTCGGACGACAACTGGTCACGGGAAGCGATCGGCGGCGCGTGACCCAGGGAGGCGCCCGGCGGATGCAGCGACGCGTCCACTGCGAGCGTTGCCGGCGGGAGAACAGGAGGCGGCATCGGTGCCAGCGGCGCGTCGCCATGGGGCAAAATGGAAGGCAGCGTCGGTAACACCTGGGGCTGAGGCGAGCCAGTAGATGGGTCCCCAGGGCGCTGACCGGACGGCACCGTCGCTGAAAGCAGACGGCGAGCGACAGATCCCGTGCGACGACAGAGGCGCAGCTTGTTGAGATGCCGGCGCACCTCACCAGAGGCCCCCAAAACCAGATACATAGCGCTTCCGAGGCAGCGAAGAATGCGCCCTTCGAGCCAACGCCGTGAACCTCGGTAGTGACGATAGTAGACAACATCGCATGGAGCAAAAGCAGGTGTCTGCCGCTGCTCAGGAACCTGATGCGGCGGATGTAGCAAAGACTTCAAGGTTCGATGAGGGCGACCGTGGAGCAACTCAGCCGGCGAGCGACCATCTCGGGACTGAGAGCGATACGAGGACAAAAAGAGCAATAACGCGTTCTCCCGAGAATGCGACTCTTAACTTCAACATCTGTGACTTGAAAGTCCTGACCAATCGTTCACCGGCACCGTTTGACTGTGGCGAAAACGGCGCGGACGTCAGATGTTGAATACCATTGGCCTTGCAGAATGACTGAAATTCTGCGGACATGAATTGTGGGCCATTGTCGGAAACAATAGTCTGTGGAAGACCTTCAATGCAACAGATAGCAGATATCGCTTGGATGGTGGCAGATGACGTCGTGGAAGACATCCGGACAACAAAAGGAAAATTACTGAATGAATCTACCACAACCAACCATCGAGCATTCCAGAATGGACCAGCAAAATCGATGTGTAAGCGTTGCCAAGGGGAAGTGGCTTTTGGCCATACAAAGAATTTCCGTGGTGGGGCTGATTGTTGTTCGGCACAAACCATGCAAGAAGAGCACATATTCGTAATCGCGGCATCGATTCCGAACCAAGTACAGTGCTGACGAGCAAGTAGTTTCGTTCTCACTATACCCCAATGTCCTCGGTGGAGAAGCTGTAAGACAGAGGACTGTAACGAACGTGGGACCACGATCCTGGACTGATTATTATCAGAACGCAACAGCAAAACACCACGTCGAACAAAAAGTCGCTCCTGGCGAGCAAAAAATCGGCGAACCAACGGATCCCCGATCCGTGACCTTGACAAGGGCCATTGCGAAGCAACAAAACGCAGAACGGTAGCAAGGACATGGTCGGCAGCTGTGGCAGTAGCTACACGACGAAAATCAATCGGAAAGGATTCAACCACGTCATCGGTTTCCGCATCAATGAACATGCAAGCAAGTTCGGAAGAATCGAATGCTCTATCCTCAGCAACAGGCAAACGGGACAGCGTTTCCGTGCTGAGCAGTGGACCGATACAAGATATCGTAGCGGTACTGCGAGAGGAAAATAGACCAGCGAATGAATTTCTGCGCTGTATGTGGAGGTACAGGCTTGTTCGGATGAAAAAGCGATGTCAAAGGTTTGTGGTCTGTGAGTACGGTAAAGTGACGACCATACAAGAAATCATGAAACTTTGTAACACCAAATACGAGAGCCAATGCTTCTTTCTCGATCTGTGAATAGTTTCTTTGCGCCGACGAGAGCAATTTGGACGCAAAGGCAATAGGGCGATCGTGCGATCCATCTTTGTGCGCAAGCACAGCACCGATCCCGAAATCCGATGCATCCAACATCAACAAAAGGGGCTTCTGGGGATCTTATGGCGTAAGGCAAGTATTGGAAAGCAACGCCGATTTCAACTGGCGAAAGGCGCGTTCGCATTCCGTCTTCCAGACGAACGGAACACCTTTACGGCGTATAAGGTGAAGTGGAGCTGAAATGGAAGAGGCATGCGGCACACATTTATGATAAAGATTTTTCCCAGCACACTCTGTAGCTCCCCCCATGAACCATGGACGTTGCCGTTGGTGGGGAGGCTTGCGTGCCTCAGGGATAGAGATACAGATAGAGGTACAACCACAACGGAGGGGTATCTGTTGAGAGGCCAGACCAACGTGTGGTTCCTGAAGAGGGGCAGCAGCTTTTCAGTAGTTGCAAGGGCAACCGTCTGGATGATTGACTGATCTGGCCTTGTAACAATAACCAAATTGGCCTCGCTGTTCTGGTACTGCGAACGGCTGAAAGCAAGGGGAAACTACGGCTGTAATTTTTTCCGAGGGCGTGCAGCTTTACTGTATGATTAAATGATGATGGCATCCTCTTGGGTAAAATATTCCGGAGGTAAAATAGTCCCCCATTCGGATCTCCGGGCGGGGACTACTCAAGAGGATGTCGTTATCAGGAGAAAGAAAACTGGCGTTCTACGGATCGGAGCGTGGTATGTCAGATCCCTTAATTGGGCAGGTAGGTTAGAAAATTTAAAAAAGGAAATGGATAGGTTAAAGTTAGATATAGTGGGAATTAGTGAAGTTCGGTGGCAGGAGGAACAGGACTTCCGGTCAGGTGACTACAGGGTTATAAACACAAAATCAAATAGGGGTAATGCAGGAGTAGCTTTAATAATGAATAGGAAAATTGGAATGCTGGTAAGCTACTACAAACAGCATAGTGAACACATTATTGTGGCCAAGATGGATACGAAGCCCACACCTACTAGAGTAGTACAAGTTTATATGTCAACTGGCTCTGCAGATGACGAAGAAATTGTAGAAATGTATGATGAAATAAAAGAAATTATTCAGATAGTGAAGGGAGATGTAAATTTAATAGTCATGGGTGACTGGAATTCGAGTGTAGGGAAAGGGAGAGAAGGAATTGTAGTACGTGGATATGGATTGGGGCCAAGAAGTTAAAGAGGAAGCCGCCTGGTAGAATTTTGCACAGAGCACAACTTAATCATAGCTAACACTTGGTTTAAGAATCATGAAAGAAGGTTGTACACATGGAAGAACCCTGGAGATACTAATAGGTATCAGATGTATTATATAATGGTGAGACAGAGATTTAGGAACCCGGTTTTAAATTGTAAGACATTTCCAGGGGCAGATGTGGACTCTGACCACAATCTATTGGTTATGACCTGTTGATTAAAACTGAAGAAACTGCAAAAAGGTTGTACAGAGTTTCAGGGAGAGCATAAGGGAACAATTGACAGGAATGGGGGAAAGAAATACAGTAGAAGAAGAATGGGTAGCTTTGAGGGATGAAGTAGTGAAGGCAGCAGACGATCAAGTAGGTAAAAAGACGAGGGCTAGTAGAAATCCTTGGGTAACAGAAGAAATATTGAATTTAATTGATGAAAGGAGAAAATATAAAAATGCAATAAATGAAGCAGGCAAAAAGGAATACAAACGTCTCAAAAATGAGATCGGCAGGAAGTGCAAAGTGGCTAAGCAGGGATGGCTAGAGGACAAATGCAAGGATGTAGAGGCTTATCTCACTAGGGGTCAGATAGATACTACCTACAGGAAAATTAAAGAGACCTTTCGAGATAGGAGAACCACTTGTATGAACATCAAGAGCTCAGATGGAAACCCAGTTCTAAGCAAAGAAGGGAAAGCAGAAAGATGGAAGGAGTATATAGAGGGTCTATACAAGAGCGATGAACTTTAGGACAATATTATGGAAATGGAAGAGGATGTAGATGAAGATGAAATGGGAGATACGATACTGCGTGAAGAGTTTGACAGAGCACTGAAAGACCTGAGTCGAAACAAGGCCCCCGGAGTAGACAACATTCAATGGAACTACTGACGGCCTTGGGAGAGGCAGTCCAGACAAAACTGTACCATCTGGTGGGCAAGATGTATGAAACAGGCGAAATACCCACAGACTTCAAGAAGAATATAATAATTCCAATCACAAAGAAAGCAGGTGTTGACAGATGTGAAAATTACCGAACAATATGTTTAATAAGCCACAGCTGCAAAATACTAACACGAATTCTTTATAGACGAATGGAAAAACTGGTAGAAGCCGACTTCGGGGAAGATCAGTTTGGATTCCGTAGAAATATTGGAACACGTGAGGCAATACTGACCGTACGACTTATCTTAGAAGAAAGATTAAGGAAAGGCAAACCTACGTTTCTAGCATTTGTAGACTTAGAGAAATCTTTTGACAATGTTGACTGGAATACTCTCTTTCAAATTCTAAAGGTGGCAGAGGTAAAATACAGGGAGCGAAAGGCTATTTACAATTTGTACAGAAACCAGATAGCAGTTATAAGAGTCGATGGACATGAAAGGGAAGCAGTGGTTGGGAATGGAGTAAGACAGGGTTGTAGCCTCTCCCCGATGTTATTCAATCTGTATATTGAGCAAGCAGTAAAGGAAACAAAAGAAAGTTTCGGAGTAGGTATTAAAATTCATGGAGAAGAAATAAAAACTTTGAGGTTCGCCGATGACATTGTAATTCTGTCAGAGACAGCAAAGGACTTGGAAGAACAGTTGAATGGAATGGACAGTGTCTTGAGAGGAGTATATAAGATGAACATCAACAAAAGCAAAACGAGGATAATGAAATCTAGTCGAATTAAGTCGGGTGGTGCTGAGGGAATTAGATTAGGAAATGAGACACTTAAAGTAGTAAAGGGGTTTTGTTATTTGGGAAGCAAAATAACTGATGATGGTCGAAGTAGAGAGGATATAAAATGTAGACTGGCAATGGCAAGGAAAGCATTTCTGAAGAAGAGAAATTTGTTAACATCGAGTATAGATTTAAGTGTCAGGAAGTCTTTTCTGAAAGTATTTGTATGGAGTGTAGCCATGTATGGAAGTGAAACATGGACGAAAAATAGGTTAGACAAGAAGAGAATAGAAGCTTTCGAAATGTGCTGCTACAGAAGACTGCTGAAGATTAGAAGGGTAGATCACATAACTAATGAGGAAGTATTGAATAGGAATGGGGAGAAGAGAAGTTTGTGGCACAACTTGACCAGAAGAAGGGATCGGTTGGTGGGACATGTTCTGAGACATCAAGGGATCACCAGTTTTCCATTGGAGGGCAGCGTGAAGGATAAAAATCGTAGAGGGAGACCAAGAGATGAATACACTAAGCGGATTCAGAAGGATGTAGGTTGCAGTACGTACTGGGAGATGAAGAAGCTTGCACAGGATAGAGTAGCATGGAGAGCTGCATCAAACCAGTCTCAGGACCGAAGACCACAACAACAACAACAAACTCTGTAGCTGCTTCAAATTCTGCGGCGAAGGCAAGTCTTGTATGGCACGGAGGTGCTCGGGACTGGAATGTATGGTTCAAATGGCTGTGAGCACTATGGGACTAAACTGCTGAGGTCATTAGTCCCCTAGAACTTAGAAATAGTTAAACCTAACTAACCTAAGGACAAACATCCATGCCTGAGGCAGGATTCGAACTTGCGACGGTAGCGGTCTTGCAGTTCCAGACTGCAGCGCCATTAACCATACGGCCACTTCGGCCGGCCTGGAATGTATGCCTTGGGCATTGTGTACATGTCCCAGGTAGGGCAAGTCAGGAGCAAAAAACATATATTCGTCCTTCCGCAAGCGAAGACCATTTTGTCGCAAGTCCTGAAATAATGATCTGAGATTGGCTAAATGTTCTTCTTCTGTCTTTCCGGAGATCACAATATCGTCCAGATAGTTTGCTGCAGTAGGGACCGACGCACAAACAGTTTGTAGATATTGCTGAAACAATGCAGGGGCGGATGCACACCCGAATGGCAGTCGTTTGAATCGATACAAACCAAGATGTGTGATAACCACCAAAATGCGCTGGGATTCTTTGTCCACCGGTATTTGCAAGTACGCATCTGCTAGGTCCAACTTCGAAAAATATTTACCCGGGCACAGTTTGTCAAAAAGATCTTCCGGGCGGGGTAAAGGAAAAGTTGCAATCACTAGTTGTGGATTCACTGTTGCCTTTAAGTCCACACAAAGTCTCCATTTTCCGGAATGTTTTGGCAAAGTTACTAAAGGTGATGCCCAGAGAGAAGCCTGCACACGTTCAATTACACCTTGTGATTCCAAATCGTGTAATGAATTTGCGACCTCATCACGCAATGCGTGTGGAACATTGCACGCTCTGAAAAATTTCGGTTGCGCATTTACTTTCAGTTACAAATGTGCTTTATAGTTCTTAGCGTAACCAAGGCCCGGTGCAAAAATGTCTGCAAATTCTTCACATAAAAGAGAAACACTGTCTGAAGGCACAGTCTGGTTCACTGATAGGACCTGATTTACTATAGGCAAGTTAAACAACTGAAATAAATCGAAACCAAACAAGTTGCAAGAAGACTGCACTGTCCTAATACAGGGATATCTTGACCTAAATAACTGATTAACTTAACATTTGCGGCACGCAACGGAGGGGTGCCCAGCTGTTTGTACGTGTCTTGATTGATCAGTAAAACTGCAGCTCTGGTATCGAGCTGGAATGGTATCACTTTGCCTTTAATGTCCAAGTCTACAAAAAGTTTATTGTCCTGCTGACAACGAGAGCGACTGTCTTGTGCAACGTGAACTGACACTGGTACATAATCACTTGCGACTTGACGGGATTTCCGGCGATGTCGACGCACACTATTTGTGGGACGAACACAGTCACTGTTAGAGAGAGTGGCACTGAGCGGAGGGGAATGAACTACATGAATATCCATGGGCGAAGTTTCACGAGCCCTAGTATCCTTGGTTCGAATTCGGCGCAAAGCAAAGGGCCTGGAATGGTTTGGAGTTTCCGATCTGAGCTGTTTCTGGCAAACACTTCGAACATGTCCATTTTTATTACAGAAAAAGCAAATAGCTTGGCGTGATGGGCAATTCTCACGCGAATGTCTAGTAGCACACTGCGGGCATGCATTTGCTTGCCTGCGTGGCACACGTGGCTGAGAGCCTGGTGGCAGCTGCGCAGCCAGGCGCGAGGGCTGTTTACTGTTCCGTGCAGCTCGCCTGGCGGGCCGGTTAACCTGACACACGGCTGGTGAAGTTGCAAATGATTCCTGAGCAAAGTCAGGTTGGTCCTGCCGATCCAATATGTCCATCACTTGTTGAAGGGAGGGATTGACTAGTTTGAAAATCTGTTCCCGTACACGAACATCAGAAATGTTCTGTGCAGTTGCATCACGTACCATAGTATCTGAATAAGGGAGTCCACATTGACACTCTAAAGCACACTCCCTAGAAAGGCCTTGCAAGGTTGCAACCCACTCCCGATTAGTCTGACCTGCCATACATTTTGTATGAAAGAAGGTATACCTTTTCGCAACTACATTGACTGATTCCTTGAAATATGCATCTAATGCAGACAGAATTTCGTCGTAGGACAGAGTTGCTACGTCGCATGGGGGAAATAATTTGACTAACACACGGTACATTTGGACGCTGACCGATGATAACAAAAAAGGCTGCTGCTCGTTACCTTGAATTCTGTAGGCGGCGAGATGGAATCCAAATTGGCGTCACCACTCCGTCAGGCTTTCCAGTGCAGCTTCAAAAGGTCTAAAAGTTGGTGCAACAGCGTGTTGTGGCTGCGTCAGTGGTGGAGCGGCGGCTGCCGCATCGTTCTGCATTGCACGTTGACCCTGGACAAGCTGTCCAAGGGCATCCAGTAAGGCCTGCGTCTGCTGATTCTGTAAGCGATAAAATTCGGACAATACATCTGGAGTTTGTGGCGAAGCCATTACACAAGTAAATCAGGGCAATATCGATAAGAACGCGGTTGTGCCTCGTCGCCAGTGTTTTGGTTGGCAGGAGAGCCAACACCGTGTTACTAGTAGGAGGCCGAAGTGCACGCGTTTTAACTCACGCAGGCTGGTGTGAGGTCTGGAACAGGACAAGGAAATAGAAATTTAGAAAATCGGACGTATCTGGTGGAATAGTTAACTTTAATCAGTTAATGAAGAACGTCGGTCTTGACAGTACATGAATCAATATCAATAGTAACTGATAATGGCGCCTTGCTAGGTCGTAGCAAATGACGTAGCTGAAGGCTATGCTAAACTATCGTCTCGGCAAATGAGAACGTATTTTGTCAGTGAACCATCGCTAGCAAAGTCGGCTGTACAACTGGGGCGACTGCTAGAAAGTCTCTCTAGACCTGCCGTGTGGCGGCGCTCGGTCTGCAATCACGGGTAGTGGCGACACGCGGGTCCGACGTATACTAACGGACCGCGGCCGATTTAAAGGCTACCATCTAGCAAGTGTGGTGTGTGGCGGTGACACCACAGCCGTCAAAGCGTTGACGCTTTGTGTGAATGTCCTCATTTTGTCGTTTTATAGTAAGTTAGTACTGATAACACCAAATCTACTCACCCGTGGAGGTCTTTTTCCAGAAGTGAATTGTCCGCACTTTGCATTTCAATTTTCGTTGCAGGCGTCCAATAGCTGTTGTTTCCGATCGAGAGTCAAGACATGTAGAATAAATTTTGTATATATTTTTCTGTCCTTCAAAATATTCTGAAGAACGTCTTGAACACCTGATTTAGAGGTGCTGCTCCAGTGCTTCACTTCAATTTGTGACAACAACTTTGATACACTACGACCGCAGGTCCACTTCTTAAAACTGCTAACTCACAACAGACGATGTTGTTTCTCTGTTTGTATCGTTGAGACGAGGAAGGTACCGCACTGACTCTGTTGTAAGGAAGAAATGTTTAACAAATAATCTGTAGATTTTCTAACTACTTTCGATTCCTTACCCCTCAGGATAGTGAGATCTATTAGAATAATAACACGTTAAAAACCCAGGTACTTTTGCGCCAAACGCGAGGCGAGCTGCGGATTCTGAAATGGGAACATCTGATTGTGAGAGGGAACGTCCACTTGCAGTACTTGCCTTACAAACAATGACAATGTCTCTGAGGTTTCGCAAGGTTTGGGAAATCAACTTTAATTTAATTTTGAGACGATATGTTACAGACGTAAGAACTGAAGCTTAGTGTACGTGAATGTGTATTTATCTATCTGCGTACTGAGAAAAGGCAGTGACTCACTCCACTGCTTACGCTGCAGTGAGAAAAGAAAGGCTAGCATGTCATCACTGTGTAACTGCAGATAGGAAAACAGAACAGAAGATTTCACGTGATAGGGAAGAGGAACCGGACTTAGCGGAATAGCCACCCGACGCTGTACGGAGGTGGCGGAGTTTCCGCAGCTGGCAGCAGCAGCTGCCAGCCGAGGCGCCACCAGGCGTGTTTGCCGTGGGCAGAGCTGCGCTGCACTCCAGCGCACGCCTCGGGCGGCGCCACACAATGTGCCTGCACAAAGCTCCCCACACCCCTCCCATGATACGGCGACGCGGCTTTAGCGCTGCGGCTGCATGTGCCGCACACCATACAACTCTCTTTTTTTACGTTTTGTCTGAGATTAGGCTAGCTGTCTGTGTAAGCATAGTAGGTCGTCAACAAGTAAGTGCAGAACGCGATTCATTAGTAGACTGAGAAAGGTATACATGGAATATAAATCTAATAAAAACAACAAGTGTCTAAAAACTCCGCTATAATTCATGATCATATAGCCAAGAAAAGCCTTTACTAATGAGCTAATGCAATCAGTTAATGCAGTCAGTGAATGTAGGAAACAACATATTAGGGGCATTCAATAAGTAATGCTATTTTATTTCTCGGCCGTTTCCAGTTGAAAAAATGTGTAATTTGTTGTGGGACATCATGGGGTACTCCCGCTTCAGCCTATATAGTTTCATGAAATTCATGTAGATGTTCGCGCTATACGTAGCCTTCAAAATTCCGTCTGTAACGGAGGTGTGTTTCCAGCAGAGAGCTGTCAATAATTTTCATTTTTTGGCGAATAACCAGAGTATCACAGATATTCGCATGCACTAGCTGAATGTCTACACAGATCTGACTGTGAGCAAATGCAGGGTGAGTCGTTGGGTAAGGCGTCTGTCATCACCGCAACAAGGTCGCGCAAACCTCTCCGACCTCCCGCGTGATGGCCTGCCGCGCACAACTGCAGCTCCTGAAATATTGGAACGTGCGGACACTCTCATTCAAAGTGATCGACGAATCACAAACAAACAACTCGCTGCACAACGGGATGGTTGTGCTGACACACTCGTCTACCAACTGGCGTACTCATAGGTGTACGGTTTCTCGCCGCCTAACAAAAGACTATAAAGAGCAACGAAGAACAACCTGGGCCGAATTTTTTGCGAGGTACGACGCTGATAGTGACAATTTTTGACGAATATCATCACAGACTATGAAACATGGGTTCAACACTTCGTATCGGAAACGAAGCGGCCACCTTTTGTTAACTCTCGAGGACTGTTTTGTGAAGGCTTCGTCGCTAATGCTGTGGAGAGCGAATTGCCACTATTGTTACGCTAGGTCGAGCTTATCGTGAAACGGATTCTGGTGCAGTACACCACTAACACAATTTCTCCCTGCCACGAATACACAGCTATGGCGCAGTGTCAGATAACAGCATAGGAGACGGATGGTTCTACAACATTCCAACAAATTAGTAACCAAGTCACACAAGCCAGTTAAAAAGAATTACTTATCTTGGTGACTTCCTAAATAGGGAAGTCTGCAACTCTCCATGTAATATAATACAGTAAAAAGGCCCTCGATGGCTAAGTGCAAATAATCTGAGGTAAACTTCACAGTACACAGCAAATTCAATACAATTACTGTCTCTTCACTTCTAAGAGTTAACTAAACGACTTTCCCTGTGTAGGTAAGCACTGGATGATGATGTATAACCAAGTGGGCGTAACCTGCTCTTCTACCGCTCTAATACGATTCTGTCCGTTGTCGTCCGTTTATTGGCGGATTGTACTCGGCCGGCAATTGGCCGAGGCGAAGTCGATATCTTCATCCTCAGCGCCGCCCGTGGCGCTACTGAAGCTCACGCAAAGTAGCGAGTCTCTTTGACACCTGCACCAGCTCGCATCTTTGCACCTGTGGTGCTTTTGCCCTGACTGTCTCTTGTTCGGACGATACAGTACTATTTTTCGAGTGGCGCCACACCATCTGTCATCCAAAGTGAAATTTCAAAGCCACACCCTCTGCTGCTAAGTCAGGGCGACGGTCTTGCGGGACTTTGAAGGATTTGTTTTGTATGATGTCCTCCTTCATTGTGCTACGAACAACTTTGAAGCGTATTGTGCTGAGGTCAGGAAACTGAAGAAACGATTTCAGTGTGTTTGTCGCCACACAAATGTAATCGAAATTCTCCTTTCCCATGACAATGCAAGGCTTCACACAAGTCTGCACAAGGAGCTCACAAAACTTCACTGCACTGTTCTTCCTCATTCACCCTACAACCAAGATCTGGTCGGCCCAGTGAAGTATGCACTCCGCTAGAAGTAGTACGAGGGTGATAGGGAAGCTATTGACGCAACAAGATGCCGGCTTCGACGTCCACCAATAGAGCTGTACCCTGAGGGCATATAGGCCGTCCCAGTGAGGTGGCGTAGGCCGTCCCAATGAACGGAGGCTATGCTTAAGATTAGTGTTAGTAGCCAAGAAAGTGGGGTATAATATGGTGTACTAGAATCCTGACGCCCCCCGTATTATTATTAAGAAAAGCGTTCAAATGCCATGTTGTTAACTTACTGGAAAGAGAATCCAACCATTCTAGATGGAGCTGAACCCACGAGATAGCGGTCAACGTTACAAACGGGGAAATTGTTGCACTGCCTCCTTGCCTCACGGCGTTGTGTGTCACCTCACTGTAACATCACGACGCGGTGACGGTAACACCTACACTCTAGCAAAATTACTGTCTACTGCTAAAAGTAAGAAACAGGCATACTGAAACGTGACTCAAGGTGCAAGTACCAAGAGATTATCGCATTCACTTCAAAGTCGTCTTCCCCTACCACTGATCAGAAGAGAATCTGGCAAACTTGGTCTACGGCGGCTGGGCTCTGAGATTTTATGCCCTATGAGTGTCCGTTCTCCTGTGAGCTTCCGACATAATAAAACAGGTTAGTACCAATAGCAGAGAGGGATAGTGTCCAATAACTGACCGCTGGGGCTTAAGAGAACTGACAACGTCTTCTGTCCCTAGAGGATTCACGTCCTGTCTTACTTTACTCCAGCTGTCGCAACACGGCCGTCGTTCAACTACTGCACATCCTCAAGAAAGAAGAAAAACTGTTTGAATTTTTATCTGAATTTAGTTATTACCACCATCTTCATCAAATAATTAAATCCTTTCAGAATGACGGCATCAAAAATCACACTCAGTAATAGTGTTCTTCAGAATGTCAGATTATTTAGCCTCATTTGTCTCTGAAGCTTAAATGAGGAGTTAATTTGCATGTAATGTTTGTGGAACTTCGAAATAAATTTGACAAGTCGATATAAGTTCACCAGCGAGTCAGTTATTCAGAATGTGTTCCGAATCTAAAATGATATTGTAAGGAGTGTCTCCTTTCAAAGCTTTGCTCGAGTGTTCATACAAGTTTATGTTTACATGGTTTATACGCTAAAATGTAAGTTCAGACGATGAATATGGTCGACTGGCAACACCATCTTACTTTGGAATAGCAACAGAATATGTGCAAATGATGTGCAAAACGGAACGGAAAAGTGGGGGAGTTATTTAGAAGTAACGCAACTGAGTACTATATGTTGGCATAGACTGCAATCCACATACTACGTAGCCTGACAGTATCAAAAAATCGCGTCATATAGGCGCGATGTTTGCAGGGCCAAACGTATCTTTCGTCCTTTTTCCTACACTGCATAATAACTTGTAACCATAGAGCTTGTCTGGTCAATGCGATAATATGCATTTCCGTTGTCTCAGCGGTAGTATACTGCGGAGAAACGAATCATTGTCAACCTAATATCTTACCAAAATATTCAATTCATCCCCTGAGTACAGTGCAACGTAAGTAACTGATCAGCTAGGACTTTATGACCAACTTCCTTATAGCCGGTATGCCCACCTTTGGCACCGGTAACAGTGGCGACGCGTCGTGGCCTTAGTAGGTAGCTGGAGGGAGTTGACATCGCATTTGCACACACACACACACACACACACACACACACACACACACACACACACACACATGCCACCTAATGTCTGTAAACTCCGCGGTTTGGGGGGGAGGGAGGGAGGGGGGGGGGGGGCGATGAGATCTATCTGACGCCATGTTCAATCTCTTCCCTGATGTGTTCGATCGGGTTCGGATCTGATGAGTTGGTGGGGGTAGGGGGCAGCACATCAATTTGAACCCGCCACTGTGTTCCTTCAACCACGCCATCACTCTCCTGGGCTTGTGACATGCCGGATTATCTTGCTGAAAAATGCCAGTGCCGTCGGGGAACTTGCTCGTCAAGAAGTGGTGTACGTGGTTCACAACTAGTATATGATTCTTCTTGGCCGTCATTGTGACTTGCACGAGCATCCACTGAAACCATAGATGCATACGTCAGTGTTCCCCGAAGCAAAATGGAGCAGCCGCCAACTTGTCTCCGTCCCATGGTACAGATGTCAAGGAGCTGTTCCACTGGAAGACGAAGGTTTCGCTCTCTCCCATCGCCAGAATGAAGAACGTATCGGGATTCATCAGACAATGAAACGTTCTGTCACTGCACCAGCGTCCATAGGCACATGTACCGATCGTCGGCTGTGGAGGTCCCTCATTAGAAGGATTCGGTGCACTGTGTGGTGAGGAAAATTTGTACTCTACCAAACAATGAAGTCTGATGTTAATTCCCCACAGTTCGCCGCCTGTCCTGTTTTACCAGTCTGCCCAGCCCATGACGTTCGACATCTGTAACGGGGGGTGGGCGCCCAACCCCACGACGTCCGGACACGGTTTCACCTTGGTTTTGCCACGTGTTGAAGAGACTATCCACACCACTCCTCGAACATTCGACGAGTCGCGCAGTTTCTGAAATGCTCGTGCCTAACATCCGGGTATCACATCCTGCCCCTGATCAAACTCAGATAGTGCGCCTTCTCCATTCTACACATTGACAGCACGATCATTGATACTACATGCATGGTGACGCTGCAATCGCCTGGACGGTTTTATATCGATAGTTGGTCGGTAGTCATAATATTCTGGATGATCAGCGTATGGCACACATTTCCCAAGATACAAAACACAAAGAATCTAACATGAAGGCCAAAGGCACATGGTAGAATTGGTAGATCAAGGGAAACGGATTTAAGATAAGAATTGGAGAAGTCAAAGTGTATCAGAAACACAATAGACAAGCAGATCAGACTAACAGTTTCACCAAGGCGGTTATGAGCAAATATTGAGTAAAAAGATTTTATCTCTTCCGAGCATCATATTACTTAATTATATAAAATAACATTAACATAGCTTAGTAGTAGAGAATGGGAGAAGCTGTCTATAAGCCACATGATATTGACAGATGCTTAGTAAAGAGATGGATTCCGATTAACAAATGTTCTGAAAGAAATGAAAATGAGATCAAAGACCACCATTTCGTACAGCAATTCTACATGCGAAAGACAATGCGGAGTAGACACTATCTCATACGAATTTCATCTATCTGAATGAATGGGAGGCGACTGTATGTGTGAGAACGAAGTTCAGCACCCCCCTCTTACTGCTTCAGCAGCCAACAATGCTGCTCTCATAATACCGATATACCTGAGACTTTAGTCCCAGGCCGTACTTCTATCACTCTTCATTTTGCAGTGAGGTTGGTCAGGAAATGTGAAACCATATCCGTTGTTGGAAAAGCAGGTGAAACTCTTTATTAAGAACCACCACTTCCCTGGTGAACAAAAAATGGTTCAAATGGCTCTGAGCACTATGGGACGTAATATCTGAGGTCATCAGTCCCCTAGAACTTGAACTACTTAAACCTAACTAACCTAAGGACAGCACACACATCCATGCCCGAGGCAGGATTCGAGCCTGCGACCGTAGCGGTCTCGCTGTTCCAGACTGAAGCGCCTAGAACCGCTCGGAAACACCGACCGGCGCCTGGTGAACAGCACCGGGAGAAGATCTACTTTGAGTGCGTTGTATAGACAATGCTGCGAGTTGTGAACATAGCAGTAACAATCTTCACCATTCAGTATAAATCTTGCGAATGACCTTCAGCCAGCCTCTTCTTTAACAGGGTGAAAATAGCGCATTTAATTGGAAATTGTATATACTCTCAAAAACAGTGCTTTTTCTCAAGAGTCGAACGTGTTGTCATTTAAGTCTAATTCAAGATGTTTCAGGACAAGCACATAGGGGGTAGGGAAGAACTAATAAATGTTTCTCGATTTTGTATCTCTTGTAACTGTCCTTGGTCTTGTTATTAGTTGTCAATAAGACTAAAGCCGTAATTTTCTCCACATTATTGCTATGTACTGTACACGATGGTATCACAATCCAATTGATGAAGCTTAAAAATTGACCCCATACTGCCCACTATAAACCATATTTCAACCACAAGTGTTTTTTCGGTCGCCTGGAAACACTGCCGGAAAAGGACGTTGCCACAGCACCCTACGATTACCGTCCCGTTTTGCATTCTTCTTGCACTGTCCAAGGCCTTGGATTATATAGTCCACCACCAGCCTGCAAACTATCTAACTAAAAGCAACTGTACTAGACAAATAGCAATGAGGTTTCCATATATATCGCAGCACAACATCTGCCTTAATAAAAGCAACAGATGAGCTGAAATTAGTCTTGGATGCACAAGAGGCGACTCTCGTGTGCTTCTTCGACTTCAGCAAAGCCTCTGACACTTTCGTCTTCTCGCATTCGGGAGGACGACGGTTCAATCCCGCGTCCGGCCATCCTGATTTAGATTTTCCGTGATTTCCCTAAATCGCTCCAGGCAAATACCGGGATGGTTCCTTTCAAAGGGCACGACCGACTTCCTTCCCCGTCCTTCCCTAATCCGATGTGACCGATGACCTCACTGTCTGGTCTCCTTCCCCGAAACAACCAACCAACCAACTTTCGTCTTCGAAATTTTACTTGCCAAACTTAGCAGCCTAAATTTCCCTCATACCTGACGTCCCGCCAGCAATAAGTCTTGTACGGCACCATAAAGTCACAGTAGAAGCAGATAGCATCAGGTGTCCTGCAGATTCTGGTATCAGTTCCTACATTCTTTTCATTGTATATAAATTTGTGTCATCTCTTTTGTCCTACTACAAATACCACATGCACGCTGATGATCTCCAGTTGTATCTAGCACAATACCAATAAAGCTCAACACAGCTATCGAGAATCTTAATACTGACCTGTTTACACTTTCAATATGGGCGCAAAATTTAGTGTTAAAGTTCAATCCATCCAAAACCCGAGCGGTATTGGTTACCATTCTAGGCTCATTAGCCTGAAATATCGGGAATTACTATCATATTTAATCCTAAATAGGACAAATATCAACTTCTGTCACTCATCAAAGAATGTAGGAGTAATGAGAGACGAATATCTAACTTGAATTGAGTAACTTCAGTGTGCAATATGCCATCAGCATCTCTTCTTCCCATACAACAATATGAAAAGCACTTCGTTCTTGATCTGAAAGAAGACTTAAACTTCCAATTACAGATTACAGCTACGTTATCCTGCAAGGTCTTTCTCAGTAAAACTCAAGGCACCTGGAACCAGTTATAAAAGCCTGTGTTCGTTATATCTATGCTGATCGACTCTTTGATCGTATTTCACCATCATATGCACTGCTGTCCTCGCTGAATGCGCAGAGATTTCCGTGTCCTCTGTCTTCTCAACAGCCCGCATCTCGTGGTCGTGCGGTAGCGTTCTCGCTTCCCACGCCCGGGTTCCCGGGTTCGATTCCCGGCGGGGTCAGGGATTTTCTCTGCCTCTTGATGGCTGGGTGTTGTGTGATGTCCTTAGGTTAGTTAGGTTTAAGTAGTTCTAAGTTCTAGGGGACTGATGACCATAGATGTTAAGTCCCATAGTGCTCAGAGCCATTTGAACCATTTTGTCTTCTCAACATACACTGTCCCTCATCTCTTTCCTCGATCTTAACGCTCTTTGCTGGAAAACATTACAGAAATATACGTTAGCATCAGATCAAAATCGTTCCTGTCACATTTCATTGTTCAGCAACTTTCTCATAGTCCTTCTCAGTAACAGGAACCCGACTCTGAAATAACCTCCGTTATTGTATTAGAGAACTGAGTAACGTCTCCAGCTTCAGAAGTCAACTGAAGCATACAATAATGACTACCATTGTCCTTTTACGCACTTGTTACCCACATACATCCACTTTTCCCATTATTGTTAGCTGGTGAACTCCCCTTGAATTTCCTTTCCCCAGAACTCGCAGTATCAGAAAAGAGCTGTTATGTAAACCTACAGATTCCTTTTATATCTTCCACTATCATTATTGTTATTATTGTCATTATTATCGTTGCTAAAGACAACGCAACAGCTATAGGCGTATGTCTAATATTAACTTTCATAGCCGGCCGAAGTGGCCGTGCGGTTAAAGGCGCTGCAGCCTGAAACCGCGAGACCGCTACGGTCGCAGGTTCGAATCCTGCCTCGGGCATGGATGTTTGTGATGTCCTTAGGTTAGTTAGGTTTAACTAGTTCTAAGTTCTAGGGGACTAATGACCTCAGCAGTTGAGTCCCATAGTGCTCAGAGCCATTTGAACCATTTAACTTTCATAGTTCATAGTCAGTATTATTTATTCAATATGTCTCTATAGACATCTAAATCATTTTAATAATATTTTTCATAATAAAATTTGAGCCTAAAGAATTACAAGGTGCGAACTAATACTTCACTCAGTTTCTGTAAGTTGATGCTTAAGTTTCATTAGCTCATATTCAGTTGTCTCTCCACCTACAGTAGTGAGTTATTGATATGTTACCAGTCAGTGCCTGGCTCAATGAACTGTAAAGAACATTTACAAAAACTTTGCAATAAAACTGCGATATATCTGAGTTAACCTTGCCCCTACTTCAAATTCTTTAAAAATGGTGCTGCAAATAACCTATCAAAACTACAAGCTCCGCGCTATTCAAGCATTTCGTGCAGTTTCACTTGCCACTTAACTCTACACTTGTTTCTTAAGTCAGAGAATAAGTACAGATTTCCTTTTCCTTTTTTTCCCCTTCCCAATTTTAGCAGTTTATGCGGTAGATATTCACCCCACGTACAGTCTAATATTTGTTGGGGTGAAAAGATCTGATTAATGAAAACTAAGACGGCTGCTGTGGCCGAGCGGTTCTATGCGCTTAAGTACGGAACCGAGCTGTTGCTACGGTTGCAGGTTCGAATCCTGCCTTGGGCATGGATGTATGTGATCCCCTTATGTAAGTTATTTTTAGGTAGTTCTAAGTCTAGGGGACTGATGACCTCAGATGTTCCCATAGTGCTTAGAGCCATTTGAACCATTTGAATGAAAACTAACAAATATACAGGTTTTAAACTTTACTTATCAGTTACTACAGGAATAATTCAACAATAAAAGAATTAAGTCCATTTACATTTCAGTACAATGAATCAGCCTACGGACTTTATTTTCGTAAGAAAGTTGAATTCCATGCTGACACAATAATGTTCTTGATTCATAGGAGGCATTTACTTCGGAATACAATTGACATCTTTCTTCTTATATTCTGATAATAATGGTTCAGTGTTATTATATTCTTTTGGTTTAATTAACAATCCATTCACTTCTGTTCATTTATTACATTTGATCGTGTTCCTAGTCGGCGAAAGTTCAGTTTGACTCTTTGCACAGTGTTTTGAGCGAACGGTGTTTCGTAGGAAATATCTGATGTTACTTGAGCAAATGGGATGACTTGAAAATTAAATTCCTTCGACACCAATCCAAAGTCATAAAATCTGCATTCCAGCGCTGTGTTGGTTCAAATGGTTCAAATGGCTCTGAGCACTATGGGACTTAACATCTGTGGTCATCAGTCCCCTAGAACTTAGAACTACTTAAACCTAACTAACCTAAGGACATCACTCACATCCATGCCCGAGACAGGATTCGAACCTGCGACCATAGCAGTCGCGCGGTTCCGGACTGAGCGCCTAGAGCCGCTAGACCACCGCGGCCGGCGCTGTGTTGGTCCAAGACGATTGTTTCGACCCATACTTTTCAATAATAGTACGAATAAATAAAAGCAGAAGAATTCATTTTTACCACGGCATTTTCAGTGGCACTGTGTCTAGTATCAACTTCCTCAAAGCTTGTCCAGGCAGCGAATAAAACCTCGTAATTTAATTCAAGTGAAGGTTTGCACTCAGAAAATTCAAAAGACCACAGGAAGTAAAAGAGTACTGCCTGGAAGCATTCCGCACTATTGACGCACGATGTCGAATAATAGCAGAAATCGGTAAGGGGGAGAGCCGCCACGGCTGACAAAATATATGAACTGATCTTTTCTCCATGGTTGTACTGAACCAATAAGTCGACTACGTCCTTCAGTACAGACTAATCGTTTTGAATCCAACACATGACCTGCTGCCCAGGGGAAAATAAACGTTAACGGCTTGGTCTTGCCACGTGTACTTGCACGTACTAACCAATCCAAAAATTGCAAATGACGTAACATTGAGGCAATGTTATTCAGTACATCGTATTCAGTTCCCAGTAGAAATATCTGATCTTACACACCTATTACACGCGGTATATATGGTGTTACAGAATCATCGCCTTAATCGGCTAGGGATGATCGATCACGTCATGAGGAAAACTTTCGTTAGAGATAAAATGTTCGTTGACGCATCTCCGCGATGCTAGGCGTCCTTCAGTATTCGCTGGCCCTGGAACGGCGAGATTTCAGCTAACAGGGCCTACTAGCAGTGTGTGCGGCATATACCTCCCCAGTAAATTCAGAGAGCGATTTTCAACAAAAAACCTGAAGCATGAATGTCTCTAAGCCGAGGAAGATGTATCATTAACGAAACATGAACTTCAGTTAGCCTTGCCTACCCTCTTTCACGCAGAGCAGATGACTGGATTATAGGCATACTCACATCGTAAAATTACTACGCTTTGCCGCCTCTGAAGGGCATAACCAACACAAATGGACCCCATAATTGTTATGTCCTTGTAACTGACGTTGGCCTAAGATCTATAGCGAACGCAGCCGTACCTAACATCGATAGTCGATATACACTCGTAGATTGAGAGTTCTATAGAGTACACATTTAGTCACCTAAGATGCACGACAAGGCAATGCCATGAGTTTGTCTTCCCAAAACTTGATAGTAACTGTAAGACGAGCAAATCTGTAGTAATATTTACTATTATACACCCAACTGAGTGAATAACGAGCAGGACTCTAATCTAACGTCGGTCGTCCTCAAAAGTAAAGTACGCTGGTTCCTAGTATTTGATGAAAAATCACTACTACCCTGTCAAAACTACGAGGGATATATTTAGTTCCAAAAGTGATGGATGGCGATGAGTTCTAGTGAAACCTCACTGGCAGAAAAATCCGCACTTTAGATGAATATGCACCAAATAAGATAAGAATAAGCAATAAATTATAAAGAGAAATCTAAGATATCTGACAAAAATTAATAGCAAGCAGTACACCTTCCACAGAGAATGTGCGTGAAGCGTATAACAATTTCCACGTCTAGCTCATTCTTGATGAATAGCTCATTGACTTTCAAATGGAACGTATGTTGTGCATCCATATTCATGCTACAACCACACAAAGTCGTGTATAACTGCATCAAGAGTGCTCTTCCCGTGACCTACTGCGGGAATAATTACTGAGTTTGTACTTTATTTGAATCTAGAATTATGGTTCATCAGATGTGGTAATGAAACCCGAAGAAAATTTACCGAATATTTCAGATCTTCTCCTTAGCCGTTCATGTATATAAGATCTGCTGGGCTGTCATATGGATAATAATGGCTCGTAAGCTTAAAATTCCTGAGAGAATAGAGGCGTATACAAGTGAACCGCATTCGCAGACAATTTGTCAGTGTTCTCCTTCGTTCATTTGCGCCTGTGGGCAAGCATTTACTCAGGAATGGAAGATATACTCAAAACGTGGGAACCCCACGAACGCTGCGGTTAACTTTTTTTTTCTTTTTCCACACAAAATCATCGGCACAATTTGATGCAATGGTAGCTATAGTCGCGATGAAAAATGCTATACTCATGTAGAGTTAATTTGTATGGTGACTGCCTTTGGTGACGGAGTAAGTAAAGCAGCGTATGAGAAAACGCCACTAAACTGTAGATCCCTCCTTACTTAACCTAAACGTTTCACGTATGTCACGAATTCATTGGCTTTTCATTGTAAGTGTGGGTGATATTTCAAGGTAGTATATAATTTACCACCAAACAGTTTTACCTAAAGAGACCAACTCTCTAATTCTTCACAGTTGGATTCAACTAACCTAGTACTTGTTAGTACTTGTTGCGCCGAATAATATGTAAAAGGACGTAACATTGCGCAAAGCAGGTTTCTAATGTTGTCCTGAAATTCAATAATTTTATGAAGTTTTGTTTTCGAGATGAAGTCAATGACTGATGGAGCGTAGAAGTGGTATCATTACTGAGCAGATACGAACGATCTTTCGTTGCGTTTTATATAAGGGCCATTATATGTCTGCCTCGAAAAATGAGTTCGGAAATATTACTTGAAGGACATTTTTTATTTTTCTGTTAACGACACAATCTGTGGTGTGCGTACTGTAAGACCTTCGGTACACACACCATCAGATTATTTGACCTGTCGCTCTAGCGAAGTAGGCGAGTGTCAGCAATATGTCTCGTTGTCTTATCGTGGCGTGTTTATCTTCCGCCGTTACGTCAGACGATAGAAATGCCACTTGCACGCTTAGAGTAGCAGATTGACGGTATCCAACTTTAAACATAACTTGATTAATTTTCACACACATTTGTTAAAATAATAATAATCATAAACCTTACTTAACTTGATTCTGGATGCTATTTACAATTGACAATCTGAACTTCCTTTGGTCTTGGTACGTTAATCTTATTCTCACATATCTCTGATACTTGACAAAGTGTCTATACGTTTATCTTCATGGCAATGTATAGGAATATGATAATCTTATTAGTCGCAGACTGAAACTTGACTATGGACTGGTACAGACTAATGTAGACTGGTACAGACAAATGCAGACTGAGTAATCGGAGATCTGTACACTGGTTATAATACCTTGCGCGTTCATGTATCACTGCGTGAGTGTGATCCGCGAGGAGAAAAGGTTCTACGTTAGCAGCAATCTCATTGGCTGCGTTACATATTAATACACGGATCGGCAGAAGCAGAATTTGGTCCGTCTCTATGGCAGCGCCATCTAGTAGTGCAGAGACGGACGAGCGCAGCGCCTGCGCTGTTGTGCTTAGCCGGGCACGCTCTAGTGGGAAAGTTGTCTACGCGCTGACTACGTGGAACTATGTACACAACACAATTTTTGTAACGTCTTTTTGCAGAACTTCAGTGGCGATACTAGGTTTCCCATTGATGAAGTATGAAGGAATGTTTGTCTTGTAGCATTAGAAAGCAAGGCCTTTAAGGCATACGATAACACAAAGCCATGGATAAATCATTTTTCACCTGACAGTTTTATCACTTGAGGTTTCCTGTGATATGAGTTCCTCATTTTTCTCCCCATCTACAACCTAAAGAACAAAAAAAGGAGGAAACCAATTCCAAGAAATACGAAAGAAGATTCATTTGGATCGGAGAATTAATTAAGATGCATTTTTTCGCCCATTAAACGGTATGATAGAGAAAGAAAATGAGAGAGGAAGAGAGGGAGAGAGAGAGAGAGAGAGAGAGAGAGAGAGAGAGAGCGAAATATTTCTAGTATGTATTTGAGGACTCAGATGAAAACAAAATACTACCCGTGAAACTCTTGTTTTACTTTCCACTCCTGTATATGCACAATGCAGGAGAAATAACTGTAGAAAGCGTTACTCCGAAGGTTGTACTAGGGATTTCAGAAAGTAAGTTACACTTTACTACGGCAGGCTAAGTAACTGTTACGGTATGCTGCACTGCAATTCAAAGTGGTCCTGATAGTCTCTGTAACGAACGGTTGGGACATTCTACCAATTATTCAGTTCCTCGACGACAGAAATCCGCTTCGTGGTCATCGACGCATTAGAGAATCGCTGTGAAAATATCCTCATCGTTAGAAAGTTTCTTCTCTCTGATGTTCTATCTGTTTGCCGAAAAGATGTAAATTTAATGGTGCAATATCTAGAATGAATGGCGCATCAGCATCACCGATGTCTAAGTTGCCTTGGACGAAACTTTTGAAGCCACGTAACTGGCGGTTGGACGCAACATTTTGTTTCGCCCATACACCGACACAATGTGAGGTGAGCGTGAGTACAATTTAGAATTTTTGCCCACAAGAATCGTGCTGCAATGAGTTCTTTAACTTCGAAGTAGACTCATGGTCAGAGAAACCGGAAACCTTGAACGACTAGAGAGGACGTTCATATACACAGAAAATTTGTATGTTCTACAGAAACGATAAGCATTTGAACCATGTCATCCCATGAGTTCAAGGTCAAACTCGATATCGCGACACAACACCAACTGTCGGTAAAATGTTCCTGCTGCTTCCGTTGTCGCTGTAAACCAAAGTGTGACTCGATATGACGTGTAAGATGCCTCGCAGACATATGCGACAACCGTATCGTCAAATTAGTGAGTCTGAAAGAAGGCGCATTATGGGAATGAGAGAACATGGTTCATCCATCCGGGAATTTGCTGTTCGTGTGGGACAAAATGTTTCGGCAGTGCAACAGGTGCGTGCAGAATGGTTCTCGGATGACCATAGAACACGACGACATGGGTTAGTTCGCTCCCAGACCGCCTCCTGAGAAGATCGTGACCCGTCCGAATGGTATTTCAGCAAATATCTGCGCCCGCCCCGGCTCTGGCACAACAGCGGACCAGGGGGACACATCGCACACTGTCAGGGGTGATAGACCGTCGCCGTTTATTACGACACGGGTTCCGTCAACACCGACTCAAAGCAAGGCCTCGGCGCTTGTTCGTGACGTCACTTCAGCTAGGCACGGCAAACGCCAATTTTGTTGCAGGCATACTTATAATGGTAGTGTCTCCCTCTCTGACACAGGAAAATGTGAAACTATTGGCGGTAGTTGACCAACACACATTGTTCTGGGAGAATTCTGCAATCAATTAATTGTGCAATTCATTACACTTCTTAACAAATAGTGTACTCCTGAACTTAAATTTCCACGTGTTTTAAGGATTGACATACAAAAACAACTTCATGGTCCAGCAGCAACAGAATTCGTGCTCCTTTACCTTATTTGTAAATCTGAGGAAGTTACGTTTGTACTGGGTTGCTTTTACAAGAAACTGTGAATATATTTGTGCTCTTCTTTAGGTATCTTGGCTGACTATGGGGTGAGGAGCACTGAATGTTAATGAAATATGTTGCGATTGTACACGTTGGAGGAGGGGGTGGGGGACAGAAGAAGAGGCAAAAGAGAGATACTTGTTTCATCAAATTAAATTTTTTTATCTTATAAAGTTTCTCCTTTCAGTTGCAAGAGGGGAATATTTATCTTTTCTAATGTGCATGTTTAAAAAAGTTTAAGCTCAGCAGTATTTTCGATGTATGAAGCTATTTTGCTTCCTGTTTAGAATTCCTTTCGTTGAAAACGACTGTAATCTAATGACTGGCAACAGTTGGACATTTACACATGTAAAGTTCACATTTCCACTGACGATGTCAAACGAAAATAAATAAATAAAAGAAACGAGTTCATTGTAAGGGGGTTAGGGTAAGTTTCGACAACAAAATGGATCAAGTAAATATAGTTACTTGAATGTAAAATTTCCGAAGCTTGCAATGGGGCAAAGCATCTTCTCGTATTGATCTGCGTTTGTTTCGACAGGATTCAGTAATACAGAACTATGATCGTCATTTGTAGGTTTACGATAGTAAGAAAATCTTTCATCTAAATAAAACTTCAGAATCCAAAACAATACCAAACATTTTGTCCAAAAATAAGAGATTACGGTGATAAGCACGCCCAGGCGTTTCTGCCTGCAACGGACCTGGAGTTCGCCGTGCCTAGCTGACGTGACGTCACGAACAAGCGCCGAGGCCTTCCTTTTAGTCGGTGTTGGTACCGTGCGCTTCGTCCACTTTTCCGCCTACTGTTGACGAATATGCAGAAACGCCCTAGACGGCAACGATATGTGGAACGACGTCAGTGGGGACAGGAATGGCATCAAATGGTGTTTTCGGACGAATCAAGGTTCTCTTTGTTTGAAAACGGTGGCTGTATTTTGATTGGCCGCAGACAGATGGAGCGT
The DNA here is from genome assembly GCF_021461395.2 of Schistocerca americana. Lineage (NCBI taxonomy): Eukaryota > Metazoa > Arthropoda > Insecta > Orthoptera > Acrididae > Schistocerca > Schistocerca americana. The sequence goes on along the minus strand of NC_060121.1, from coordinate 165,881,041 downwards.
CATCACAGTCACTGCATTTGCACAAGGCATACAGTGCCAACTAAAGGCCTCATCGCATGAGGTGCTATCGGGCACAAGCGCAAATCACAGCTGGTGGGTGTCCAGGGCACTGTGACCAGTGTGACCTACGTTAATGGCATTCTGCAACCTGTAGCCATACCCTTCGTGCACAACACCCCAGATGCTATTTTTCAGCGTGACAATACACCACCACATGTTGTTGCACCAGCATCTTCCTTCTTGGTGTCACAGGATCGCCAGATCCCCAGCCTTGTCGTCAATAGAAAATGTACGGAATGTAATGCAACGACGGGTGCAGCACTGTGACCCAACGCCAACCACCAAAGATGAAATTTGGAAGCAGGTGAACGCGGCTTGGATGGCTATAACACAGGACGCCATTCGCACCTTATACCCGTCGATGCCATCACGCATGGATAAAGTTATCAGCGCTCATGGCGGACGTTGTGCCTACTAGGCAACAGAATATAAGCTGAACCGAGGTGACTGAAATGCTAATCATTTCCACAGAATATATTAATGTATATGCCCTGTGAATATGAACGTCCTGTCTCTAGTCGTTCATGGTGTTCTGCTTTTTCTGAAAATGAGTGTACGTCTCCAGTTGCCACACCGTGTCTCTCCCAGGCTGTGACGCCCTTGTTATCCGTACCGCAGAAAAACTGTGTCGGCACAAAACCGGGACAGGCACTGTCTTCTGACAATGCGCCCCACTTTTTGTGCAATGGTCTTAGCTTGAGATGACATGTGTGACTTACTATTCGAGGCCACTACGAAAAAACTATACAGGAAAAGGATTTTAAACTGAATTTTTCCAATCAGCTTTACTATACTTACACTTGTAGAAAATATCTCAATACTACGGATATTTTGTATATTCCGCTTCTACTGAAGTTTTGCACATGTAAGTACCCGCTGTGTTTTCCTGTTTGTACGTGAAGGCTAATTTCTGGAACTACTTTAAGGATTTTTCACTAAAACATCTATTGCTTCACAAGGGACGTTGCTGTATACATTTTACTACCGGTAGGTGAGACAATCTACAGTTTATTACCGCTAGGTCTGTCAGTCCCTCCCATCATAGAGACTTAGTGCTTTTTACGAGCAGCAGAGGTACTTCGCTAGTAGATTTGAGGGAGGGGACCAAACGACGCTATTCCACGATAACGCCCACCCGCAATCTGCTAAACTGACAAAAAACCCTACACAGGAGTTCGTTTGTGAAATCATTCCACACCCTCCTTTTTCATGTGATCTTCAGACCTCGCATTTTCACATTTTGCATTCTCATCGAGCAACCTTCAAGGAACCTCCTTCACGGATGAAAATGAGCCCCGAACATGACTCGACGACTACACCGCCTCGTAACCACGTGATTTCTACAGTTGGGGAATGAAAAAGCTACCCCAGCGTCGACAATTTTAAATAGTGAAGGATAATATATTAATGATGACTAAAGTCTCTGTTAGGTGTTATTACCGTATACAATAAAGACGATAACCAAGTGTGTGAACCTAATCTTGCTGGTACACCTGTCCCTTGCAATGAAAGTGAGAAAGAAAGAGCTTCGCAGAGGAATCTTCGTTCAGTTAGTGAAAAGTATGGATGTTTTATGGACGAATTTGAGGTGAATGAAATGTTTGATATGTTAGTTTGGCAAACTAAAAGACGCATTAAGTGTAGTGAAGTGGGTCTGGAACTCTCTATAAAATGTCACGTAGGACTTGCGAGTGAAATGGAATTGAAATGTGGTAAGTGTTCATTCATGACCACCTTTTGGAACAGTGTTGCAGTAAGTTAAATGAAGAAAATTGTAGCAAAATCTATGACCACAACAATAGATTTGTTTGTGCTTTGCGTACAACTGGTAACGGTGATGCTGCAGGTGCAGATTTCTGTGGTATGATGAATCTTCCAAATCCCCCAACCAAGTTTACGAACTGTAACAGATTTACAGAGTCTAAAGTAGAACATGCCTGCATAGAATCTATGAAGAAGCTGTGGAAAAGGCAGTAATAGAAAACAGTGGTAACAGAGACTTGACTCCAGCATTAGATGGTACCTGGCATATACAGGGACAAACATCTCTTCATGGTTTAGTATCTGCCACCAGTATGTACAAAGGAAAGTTTTAAATGTAGCAGTAATATCTAAATAATGTAGGTGTCCACAAAACAGAAATGTACACGTCAAAATAATTGCACAGCTAACTATAGAGGCAATAGTGGAGGAATGGAAGTGGCTGGTGTTGGTAGTATATTGCAACGTTCTGTTGCGTGTGATAAAGTGCGATATGTGAATTACCTTGGTGACGATTATTCTAATAGTTTCAGACATATTCAGAAACTGAAGCTCTATGGTGATGATGTAGTATAGAAAATTGAGTGTATTGGACACGAACAGAAACGATTGGAATCAAGACTTCGGCGACTGAAAGCTTCGCACAGAATACAAAAACTCAGTGATAGTAAAGGGTTGAATGCGAAGAGAAGGTTAACTGACAAAATGGAATGGCTATAATGAAAGACATACACAATGTCGATGAAGTGAAGATGGCTGTTCGGGATCTTTCTTTACACCCTTTTTCAGCCGATGAATGTCCCCATCATTACTTGTGTCAGAAAGGAGAAATAAGTTGGTGTAAGTACAACAAGGGGTTGCTTACTGGTGAAGTGTACACTCATAAACAGTCTACCTGATGCGGTAATGGAAGTGACAAAACCTGTTTTCAGAGACTTAGTAGCACTAGGACTGTTAAAAAAAGTGTGTTCATGGAAAAATTCAAAACCCCAATGAATACGTAAATAGTGTTATATGGTCAAGAATCCCCAAGACTGCGTTTGTTGGAATAGAAACGCTTCACTTTGGTGTGCATGTCGCTGTTGCTCCTTTCAATAATGACAACACTGTAAGGTCCAAAGTATTTCGAAATATGGGAATGAAAAGAGTTTTCTGCTTGGTACGAACGATGCTTGATTTAGACAAGGAACGTCTTCGGGCTGCTGAAAGGGCTGTAAATGGCACAGAAATACAAGCCAGAGTAATTAGAAAAGGGCAACGAGGAAGCTGGAGTAGCAGTTTGCTGAAGATGAAGATAATCCATATTATGGACCTGGAATGCACTGAGAAGGTAATCCAAACTTTGTCGCTAGATTCCCACAAGTTTCATTTTTTCATACAAATTACATGTTTTCTCAGGATCTACCAAACCAATTTGCTTCTAATTTTCAGGAAATGTTACACACTTACTTCTGCGTACCTGAACACAGCCTTCTTTCGAAAACCTGTATACTGTTTAACTCATAAACAAAAATTTGGCACAAAAGCAGTGAATTTTCATTACAATAGAAAAAATTAACCTTCAACAATTGAATTCAACTTTTTAAAAATCCGTATGTTACGTTGTAGCCAATACTTCAATAAATAACCAGCAAATATTTCAAGTTCTTAGCTCAAATAACTTATGAGAAAACATCTTATTTATAAGCGCTATTTTAACATTGGAAAAATAGGGCTTTCCGGAGCCCCTTAACAGATTTTTAGCACAATATACCTGTAGATAACAATTTAATCCCAAAATAACGCGGTCAAATTAATCTACATAGATAGACCTAGGAGAACGCAACAAAAATACTTGCTGATTTTTCGGAGGCCGTTGGGAATGTTGTACTGACGTAGAAGATACCCAGCCTTGTTCACACGATCAGTTTGGCTTACAGGTATTCAAAACGGAAAACTGTACAAATCTCCCAGCTCTCCATTTCCAGAAAACACCAAGAATGAAACCTAGATCAATATTGATCTATTCTTCGGCGAGTGCATAATTTGCTTTACACTTGACGATAATTGTAGAAGAGTATGTAGACAGCCGTGTACCTCCAGGCTGTCTCATGGGATCAGCAAAACGGTGAACCAGTTGTATTTTGCCTCAATTTCTCGAACGCCTGTCGTCGCCAGAGAGTGTAATTTGAGGGCTGTGCCGTATAGGAGCAGGGCCCTTCGGCTCACTGGCCAACGGCCATTCGGCGATGGATTCATTTATCGAGGCCGTAAAGCACGACCACACAACCAAATCTCGAGGCTGTTTACCTCCAGGAGGTGAAAATAAATCGAGTGGAATGAGCTGCGTCATCTGCTGACAGTGAAGACCTGTAGTAACTTGTATATCACGACAGGGATCTTCCTCACTCATCGGCTGACCTGCTGAGAGCCTCCGTCATAGAGTGATTACAGGCTCGGCTACCTTGTGCACAGCATGCAAAGGAGGACACAGGCCATTGAATGCTGTCCAATAGCAGATTCTGATTTCACAGATGTGCAATGACGTACACTTGAACCGTAGTGAGTCAACGACTCTATTCAAAGCGGACAACAGCACTGCGCTTCAGTAGCTGTCCACGCTCATGTACCCTCTAAAGCCGTCGTCACACGATCCGTGCTGTCGAACGTCAACATTAAGCGTACTGTTTTCAACTTGCTGTTGAAGGCTCAGAAATGATGCTACTAGTACATACATGGAATACATGGAATACGGAATCGCAGCGCTCTCCAGCGGCAACTGCCGACTGCATCTGGCTCGTAAATCACACTGTTTGTTTACGAAATTGATGGCGTAAATTTCCTACATTAGACCTATTAAAACACACGTTTCCTCCCTTGTCCATATGCTACTCACGTTGTTCTGTCTGTTGTGGACATAAATAAAGACTTCAGCGTCCATGGACATGTTCTAAGGCAAAAAGTAAAATACCATGTCCATTCAGTAAGGATATCAGCTTTTAGAAGTTCCATCACAGATACTGCAATACAAATCTGCAATAGGTCTCCACAGAAGCTAAAAATTATTTCATCATTCTCATTTTGTAATAAAACCCTAAGATCGTTCATGTGAATTACAAATCCTAAAAGAAAAAGACAGAAAATATATTCCAGCAAGTAGTGCAAGTTGTCCTTTAGATTAAGCCAATTGGACAATGTCACTCCTCAAAGAAAAGGGAACTTATATTTACATAACGTCGACCATTATAGTACATACTTATACAAAACTATTAATAAAGTATCAGAACCTATTAAAAACATAAAGATTAGAAAACAAAAATATATATGACTGTAACGGGGTACGAACCTCCAACACATCATACATTTCGTTCCGAGTCTGCAACGTTATTCAATGCGCATTTTTTTCTAATTTTTCTTTTTTGATTCATTAACTCGGTTTTCTTTTACTACAGAGGACAGCTAACTTTCTGACCAAACACGCTGAGCTACCGTGCCACCATGCTAAATCAAACCTGAATTGTGTGAGCCTATATCTAGCATGTTGTCATCCTCTCAAAGCCCAGCGGATTTCTGTCGAGGTCCGGTGAACCGACCAGTCTGTGCATGGTTTTTAGGCGGTTTTCCATCTGCCGCGGCGAATTCGGGCTGGTTCCCATTATTCCGCCTCAGTTACACTATGTCGGCGACTGCTGCGCAAACAAGTTCTCCACGTACGCGTACACCACCATTACTCTACCACGCAAACATAGGGGTTACACTCGTCTGATGTGAGATATTCCCTGGGGGGTCCACCGGGGGCCGAACCGCACAATAACCCTGGGTTCGGTGTGGGATGACGGATGGGTGAAGTGAACTGCGGTAGTCGTCGTGGGATTGTGGACCACTGCGGCTGCGGCGGGGACGGAGCCTCTCCATCGTTTCTAGATCCCTGGTTAACATACAATACAACCCTCTGAAAGCTTTAATCGTCGTTATATTACTAATTTAAACTTAAATATAACAAACTGTACCAAGAACAACGTGTTTTTGGTGGATCCTTAACATGCCGTTACCTTCAAATGACGTGCTCTTATAATACGTAAGTTACAATGACTATTTTATTTCGATTACGACATTTCCCGTGAGTTTATCATAACGACCTATAAAATACACGACATGTTTTCGAGAGATCCTTAAATTACTGGTGATCATAATCGGAATATACATATATGGGCTTAAGTTGGAAGTCAATATGGCGCCTCACAACTCTGTGCTGAAGGGAGACGGCATGCGTTTGACATAGGTGGAATTCAGACCTCTCACTGATCTACGTTCAAAATATCTGACATGCTGGATATTGCTCCACACTTTGGGATAGACTGTCCAACGTGATATTCCATGCTACGATAGGGCTCAACGCTCAATGTTCAGATGCACGGCCTGTGTGCCGACGGCTTAAGGGTAGCAATTGTATATGAGGCGACACGGCACCCCGCTACACTCTTCTTGTATTCTGGCTGGTGTTCTATGGTTGCTGGGAGGCAGAGAGCATTCTCTGTGTTGACGGTTGTGTAACAGTTTGTAGGAAATGATCTACGAGGGCATGGCGTCACGCTCCGCCCTCGCTTGTGTACAGCGGTCGTGTGGAGGGGGCAGCCGCGTACCGTGTACGTCCAGTCGAGTCAGCAGTGCCACCAACTGCACGCTGCGTTGCAGTATTAACAGCTGTTTCTTTAAGCACACAAACCACCGCAACAAATCGCACGTATCACTAGGCTGCTCGTCAAGTTGCTCAGCGCTAGCTATCGTGTAGTCAACGGATGCTATCCGAATGCTGTCTGAAGGCAGTGTTCACCAAGGCACTGTTGGCACCTTTACCGACGTTGGCTTGATAGATTGGATTTTGTGTATTCCTTTCTCCTTAACCTGCTTTTGCTAGCACGGCGTCATTTTACAGAAGTGGTAAAATGAGGTCCATTGGATCCCACGATATGTTAATGCCGCTACAAACGTATAATATTAATAACTAGCTTATTTAATACAAATTTACGTAGAGGCAGCCATATAAATTGTGAAATTGCACCTATTAATGCTTATTTGAAAAAAAAATAACGCATTTTATTGCGTTAGATAAAAGATAATACCTGCAATTACGTTTACACAATGTGAACTGAATATTCAGCCATTCAACAGCCTTCTTCTGATGACTCATTACAATTACCATTTAGACACTGATCATAGACTGTAAGGAATGATTCATGCACTTATGTTTTCCACACTGATGACAAGTAAATTGAGCTCTTACACCCTTATTTTTAGGCCAGATGATGCACCTCCTTCTCTCAGCTGGCACTTCTTCTTGTGGAGGTTTGTCATTAACAGCAGATGTTGACCCACTCATTTTTGCCGCACTTTGGCGAATTTCTCTGCGTAAGCAACCCAGTATTACCGTATTCTTCTGCTGGACTTGCACTAACCCGAATGCAATTTCCCAAAGAAAATCCTTCCTTGCCAATTTTAGCTTGAGTATCCGAATTTACACCTACTTGTTCGGCACTATCTTATAAGGAACTCGCCAGCCATTAAATAACTGTCAGACGCTAATAACGGTGAGCAGCACAAGAATGAAAAACTAGTGACGGAAAATAAACAGATTTGTATGTTGCCAATTTTGTTCATACAAATTTAGGTAAACTAAATGTGTTGGGGATCTGTCGGACTGCATGTTAACAATTAATGGTTAACGATAATGTTGGTTAAGCAGTCCCCTTACAACGTTCTGGTCCCGGGTACTTTACTATTTTCAGGGTTGTTCGTTTGCTCATTTGCCCCCTCGAAAAACCAAGCAAAGCTATTTAGTATTACACCTTGCATCTACTTGTAGAATACGTGGAGTACGTGATGTCTTAATCGAAGTTAAGTGGAACATATTAATGTCATTCTGGTGTTGCAGATGTGTGCGAAAATCCTCTGGTTGACCAAAATGCCTCATAGCTTCAGAAATTTAATTATGTTTATGCTTTTAAATATTTTTTAATCAAAAGCTACTAAGATTTCAGACTTACTTTACACTCGAAAGTTACATTTGTGCCTTTGTAAAAAGTTCACCATTATTAAATTCCAAGAGTTTAACTGATGTACATTTTTTTAAACAGCATCAAAAATTATTAAAACAAAGTTTATGACATTTGTTTCAAGAGAAAGTATTAAATATCCGATGTTAGTTTTTAAACATTATCTGGACGAGGAAATACAGTAATCTGAAAATTGTAAAATGTTATCCACAAACTTCTAATTACTGTTAAAATAAACAGGAAATGGTAACAGCTCTTAAATATTCTTAGGTAGCACTAGAAAAACCAACAAGTTCCTCTTCAGATATAATTGTCTCCTCGATCTCAACACTTTCGCACGGACTGACGACGTTCTGGACATTATTTTGCTTTTATTTCACATAAAATCCACGTTTATTTTTATATTCATTTTCACAAGGCTCATTTTTCCATGCTCTGCTCCTTCTAGATGTAAGTCCACTCGAGATCCTGATATGCAGATGATTAGTAGCAATTTTTGGAAAGGAGAGTTCGATATTAGTTCGTTCTTAGCGTAATACGGCCCATTGAGATGCAAGACGCTTTCTAATAAATATATACAAGTTGAGCGAGAATTATCTGTCAACCATTTCATATTCCCTCACTTATAACATTTTTGTAACGGTACAGTTGTGTGCTACATGTGAACTGTAATGCAGGTCCCTGCCTTTTGTTCACCACCCACTTTTCAATGACTGACTCAGAGATTCGTTACGTCTCTCCTACCAAATCTGTAGCCATATTAAAAGGAAATAAAAGAAAGCGTAGCCATTATTGTGTTAAAACTGTATTGTTATCAACTGCAGCACATTTTGGCTAGTGAAATTAAATACATGGACGGAACGTTAGGATAGAGCCGACAATATCGTGATACATTGTTCCGTGTCGTACCTTAATTACGTAAGGAAACGGGTTGCAATCGAATTATATTATATGTCTCTTGATATACCATCCGATGACATAACATGCGAGGGGGATTTAATAAGTAATGCAATACATTCTTTGACGGCAATTTTCGTTGAAAAATGCAGAATTTGTTGTGGGACATCGTGGAATACTACCGTTTCAGTCCCTATAGTTTCATGGCGTTCCGATAGCCGGCGACACTATAATTAACCTTGAGAATGACGTCTGCAACGAAGTTGCGTTCCAAGCAGAGAGCAGTCATTGAGTTTCTTTTGGCAGAAAACCAGAGTATCTCAGATAATTACAGTCTCTTGCAGAATGCTTACGGGGACCTGTCAGTGTACAAAAGTACGGTGTGTCGTTGGGTGAGGAGTCTTGTCATCATCGCAACAAGGTCGCGGAAACCTACCCGACCTCTCACGTGCCGGCGTGTCCCACACACCTTTACAAAATTGAAATTAAAAAAAAAGTTGTGTTCAGCATGTTCGTCGCCACAGAAACGCAAACGGACTTCTTCCCCATGACAACGCAAGGCCTCTCACATGTTAGCACACCCCAGAGGAGCTCATCCACCCTACAGCCCATATCTCGCAAATTCCATCTGTTCTGACAAATGAAGGATTCATTCTGCGGTAAGCAGTTCGCTGGTAATGGGCAGGTTATTGATTCAGCCAGACATTGGCTTCAACGTAGACCAATAAAGTGGTACCTTGCCGCCACACAGGTCCTCACAGTAAAGTAGCGTAAGGCCGTCGTATTGAACGGAGATTATGTTGAGAAACAGGATTTTGTAGCCAAAAGGATGGGGGAAAATACAGTGCATTGGAGTCCTGAATAAAACTAACCTGCTTTGAAAAAAAAAAAAGGTCTTGCAATACCTATATAACAACCCCCCCCCCCCCCTAATTTGCAGCTGGGCGGTTGATATTCAGAAACATTGCCCGTATATAATAACGTGCTAAATTTCACCGTACCGTAAATATTCCTCTAGAGATGGATGGAGTATCACGATAAAACTGTACGCTACGTATTACCGGTTTTCACATCACTTGTTCAATGCTGGCGTAATGGCACGCTAGCAGACTCATTAAATATTCAATAATTCATCATGTTAACGGCTCAGTTGTGAACGCATGACCAGAAAATAACACTTTCGCAGATGCCGATGCGCAAAAATCTGGCGAGGTAGCATAAAGAGCATTTCATATTAATTCCGCACCTGTGACACTTTACGAATAGTGAACCTGTTGTGAGCCGAATCTGGATTTCTGTTTCTCTGCAATGCCGTACATCAGGTCGCTTAATATTCTGCAAGGACACGGAGCGAGTTAGTGCAGTGGTTAAGTAACTGCACTTGCGGATGAGAGCAGATGGAATCAAATTCCTGCCCAGTCTTTCAGATGTAACTTCTTCCGTAGTTCCCCTGTAATCGTAAGGCGAAGGCCGCTATGTTTTGTTTTTAAAAAAAGTCACAAAGATATTTCTTTATCATTCGTCCTGTGTTCGTGCTGGAGTTTGTGATATAATTCCTATTATCTGCTATTTTTTGTATTTAATATATCGTTTGCATTTACAATATTGATAACAGAGAATCTCCAGAAAAGTGATAGATCTTTGGACCTTAACATAAGTTAATGTAGTATGTCATTCTGTTTTCGAACGCATACAACGTAGTTCTCAGAACCCCTAGATATTGCTCATAATTTTCCGATACATTTGATACTGTTTTCCTCATAACTTTCTGATTTATTTGATGGACCACACTAAACACCTTTACCCATATAGATTTATTTATATGATTTCAGTATAGACGCCTCTTTTCCAGCTTCTGTGTACCTTTAACAAATACACGAAGAACACTAAGTTTATAGCGCCTTACAAAGCTTTTGAAGATAATTGTGGTTTATCAGTAGAAAAAATAAATCACAGTTGATGTGTAAGAATTTGTATAGATCCAACTGCATTACTTAGATTGCATCATATGTACTGAAATAATGGAATCACATTAAAATTAGAGACACGGACATTAACCACAGGGAGATTTTAGTACTAGAAACAATCGTCATACAATACGTAAGTTGATGAAATACTTCAGTAAATTATTTTTTACAAGAAAGTACTTATTTTTATTTTCAAATAACACTCTTATCGTCTGCATCTTGGGAACAAACGTCAACCAAAAAAATCAATAATAATGCAAAGCTCAGAATTTAAGAAGAACAGTCAATAATTCCAGTGCAAAAGTTGTTCCACTGTTGAAAGTAGGGGAGAGAGCAGATAAGTGGGAAGCTACATTGAGGGCTCTAAGGTCTGGAACGAACTGCCTACTGACATGATAGAGGAACAAATAAGTGTCTTTTGAATACTTAAGATGAAATAAGCTAGCAGGAATAGATAATATTCCTGAAGAGTTTATAAAATAATTGGGATATGCGGCAATCGAACAACTGTGGAAGTGTGTGGAATCTGAGTCTGGAGACATACTTTCGGACTTAACAAAGACCATCATCTGGCTAGTCCCGAAGACAGCAAAGAATTTTCGTACAAACAGATTAACAGCTCATGCATCCAAGCTGCTAGGGGAAATGATGCACAGAAAAATGGAAATAAAAACTGAAAATATTTTACGATGATTATTTATTCTTTAGGAAAGACAAGCGAACAAAATAGGCAGCTTTATGTTGATCTTGTTCATGGAGCCACGTATTTCATAGCATTTCTCGGTCGACAACATAAATTGCTGCAAGACATTAGAAATTTTCAGAAAAGTAGATATAAAAATCTAAGGAAAGTCGGGTAGTAGTCGGTTTATCCGAGAACCAAGTGGGAAAATCGACCCTCTGCCGATAATTCCTCACACAGTCACTTGCACCGATGACACTAAAGACAGTATTTGAACATTTTGAACGGTTCATATATATATATATATATATATATATATATATATATATGATGTTAAGAGTGTTTTGTTTAAATCTGAATGTAATACAGTTCATATACGTATACAGTAAAGTATACACTAGGTAAGAAATATTTTTGGCAACTTCTCGTAAATAGTTCCAGTACCTCTCTGATGGCAGCCAACTTGTCACTCTCTCTGCGAAAGCCTCCGTCAAGGAGATTATCCAACCTCAAACATCTCAGCACAAGCCTGAATCAGTTTTCATCCATGCATAAGAAACATGACTGACATCCGTTAAACTTTGAGTTATCCTACAACTTCGATAAATTCTTTCTAGAACATCTCAGAGATCCACATAGATGTACAAAACCGATGAAAATTTGTAATCTGTATGAGACCTGTTTCATTAGCTTCTCTTTTCCTAGAAAAACTACCACTAATTTCTTTGATATAAACGTTAGTACATATTGCAATAAAGTGTATTATATTTTCATTTCAGAATAACTTCAGAATATATATTTCTGTGATAATTACCTGACGTTGTCGGCTGGAGAGCGATCAGTTAATTCATTGTAAGGAAAGCTTCTGATATGAAGGTATTCATTGGCCTGATCGCTTGTATGTACACTTGATTACTACTTTCGACAGGATTATGTTGCTGTCTTCATAACCACAGAGTACAGGTTACGAAACCATGCTGTGAAAATACTACGTTTGTTTCCGTACCATTTTAGTGGACTCATAACAATATGGGAATACACTATAAAGAAATATAGCTGTGTCTTAATGGCAAGACTCAAAAGTGTGGCACATCAAGAAATGTCACATGTGTCCGGGGTGTCTGCCGGCTACATATTGCCTCATACCTGTCAGGACAACAAAATAATACAAAGGAATACAATTTTTATTATGAGTCCATTACGATATTATAAAAACAAATGTGAGGTTTATCTCACCGCATGATTTAATAACCTGTGCGATGTGGATCTGAAGATGTCAGCTTCATTGTGTCGAAACAAGTGATCTAGCGTACATACACGTGATCAATGCAATACAAAGCTTCATTTCAGAAACTTTTTTTTACAGTTGGTATATACAGTCTTTGTGACACGACCTTCACTTTGGGTCCAGGTAAACGCACAATAACTTTACAAAATCTTGTTTTAACATTGGTAGGCTACTTTTCCTTCATTTAGTTATTTCATCGTTTCATTAAAAATGCATCACCTTGAATTATTTTTCGTATGATTGAGATTCATCACTTTCGTCACTTGTTCTTTTCTTGAATTATGATCGCTTTCGTGTAGCCTACACTTTGGTCGTTCTCTGAGTAACATCACTGTTAGAATCTCCATCACCCAGTTCATGGAACCATTCCAGCCGTACATCACGATCTCTCATCACGATCTCTACTTAACCCTATCCTAGGTATTCGAAATTTCTTCGAGAAAGTAAAATCGAAGATAATGTCTACTTTTCGTATTCTAGGCGAAAAGCAAATTAACTGTAATTAGTGTTAAACATGGCTGTCTGGCCAGCGACCGTTAACGAAGTAAAATTAAAGCACTAACAGCCCTCGGTCGCAAAAATTAAGTATTTTGACCAGATTTCAGCACTACTGTGAGTATCCTCATCAGAAGTAAAACATTCAAACTGGCATGTCACGTATAAAATAAATATCAAGCAATAAAGCTTTAGCCACAAAATTTCTAAACTAGAATACGTGGAAGGCAACCCACTACGGGCTGCATACATATGTAGAGCTACAGGTAGCATCAGACGCCTAAAATTACGCACATGAATGTTGTATTGAAGCCAGGAAAGCAATAAAGTGATGAAAACTTACTTTGTTTCACACAGTAGCAGTAGGATTAGTGCATTGTCCTCCAAGCTACGAATGGATAGTTACCGGATAGGTGCTGAAAATGGTGCTAACTCAATCCAGCCCAGTCAGACAAAACAGAATAAGAAAATCATTTGGATGGCTAGGGTCAACCGTGGGAGTGAAGAAGAGTTTGAATAGAAAGCCAAGAAAGAAGTGCTCGGATGAAAACAAGTTTAAGGCAGCAGTGCATCCTTTGCCTCTGTGTTCAACTTTTGCATCCAAGACGCAATGGTAGAAATAAAGGGCCATGCTTTCAACATGAAAGAATATCGACAAAGATTCGCTGAATATATTACTTTCGTCAGTGCAAATGACGGATAATTACAGTACCTGCCGAATTAAAAGATGATGGTCATTAAAAAAAACGCATAGACGAAACTAATGAGACCTAGCAGCCATGAGATTAGAGCTAAAGTTATGTACACTGGGTTCTACGTAATATACGAATTGAAAGAATTTTACTACTTTGTAAGCAAACTAACGCACAAACCAAGAACTATGTAAGAAAGGTATTCTAAAAGAAGTTTACGAATGTCAAGGATAGTACTTAATTTGTAGCAGCGACTTCTGAAAATGTTTCTCGAGCCTAATTTTGTACGAAAGCGAATCATAGATTGTGGAAAATTCGGAAGAGAAGAGAACAGAAATGTTCAGATGCCCATAAACTTAATAACAAGATAAAAAATACTCTCCGCGGGATCGACCAGGGAAGGAAGAAATTGAAAGTATTGACTAGATAAAGAGTAGGGAGGGATGGGAAATGTTTTGTGTTATCAGGGAGTAATTAAAATTGTAACAGATTTCGCCTGCTCTTAGATGTAATTTACTTTTTTTATTTATGAAAACCCACACATAAGAAGTTTTCGAACCACAAGTACAGCTGTGCCTATACGAAGATCACTAAACTACAGTAAATCAACATTTGAACGCAGCTCTGCAGTATAATATAACAAACATGACGGTAATTATAGGCGAATAGCAAGGTCCATTATATAAGTTATCACATGACAGAAATGCTTCGAAAGAACCGTTATAGGCACATGCGGGACATTTTCATACTACATGAGCAACTGTATGTCGTTCCACACCACAGTGATATGATGATGGGAAGATTTGTTCCACTTCTGGAGAAGGTGAGCACATGTGGATCGTTAGGATCCGATTCAGAGTAGTTCAAATTCCCGATGGCTGGTCAGGTCCAACGGGCTTCCCCTGGATGCAGAACAGATGAAGACTCGGCACAGAAAGGAAGTTGTATCATCTGTATCAAATCAGTCAAATGATTGAGAACCAGAAAAGTTATATATTGTTTCAGTAGCTTGAAACATTTTTATTTGTGGAACTGTGGTCGAACTGAAGCGTATTCGTACTGATATTATTAACGTTAAAGTAACCCTGTCTGTTTTCACTACTAAACCGCTGAAACGATGAACGGGCTTATGTACCAACGGTAATTTCTGTAGTTCCATTCTTCAGTTAATTTGCTACCAACAACACGATGAAATAGAAATTTAGTATTCCCGTTACTTATAGGTCTTTCCGAGGTTAAATGATCGATGTCAATCTTGATAATGATTTGACTATAGCTGTCCTTTTTATTTTGAGCACGCCACATAAACTTTATTACATCCATAATCCAAAATTGACATCAACTCTCCTGCACTAGCACGTAGTACAGCTAAACGGATTAACATAACTCGTTTCATTGCTAGAGGTGCCAGTAAACAAATGAAAACACAAGGAAAATGTGCACCAGTCATTCTGTCAACCATCTTCAATTAATGTTCGGCGTGAGTGTGATGTTCGTAAACAAGGTGAGGGTAGGCATTCTAGTGATAAATTGATAATCTGAGTTAGTAGAACAGTAATTGCAAAAATTTTTCTTTTGTACGGTACGGGTACATCTCGTAAATTACTGTAGTACTTATAAAGACATCTTGTACACAGTAAAGGTAGTCCTAGATTAAAAACCGTGTTGTCATTACTTTTCTTTTATTAGAGCTGAAGGTAGGCGTGCCGCTACTCAGGCAGGGGAACTCTACAGACAGCGATAGTCTGACAGTAGTTAAAGCTACCTTGCAGAGGCTTGTTTTCTCGTCTTGTTGTGACTCTTTCACAAACGGGAAGTTGCTACCCAAGGCAACTCAGTAGCACAGTTCGATATACACTCCTGGAAATTGAAATAAGAACACCGTGAATTCATTGTCCCAGGAAGGGGAAACTTTATTGACACATTCCTGGGGTCAGATACATCACATGATCACACTGACAGAACCACAGGCACATAGACACAGGCAACAGAGCATGCACAATGTCGGCACTAGTACAGTGTATATCCACCTTTCGCAGCAATGCAGGCTGCTATTCTCCCATGGAGACGATCGTAGAGATGCTGGATATAGTCCTGTGGAACGGCTTGCCATGCCATTTCCACCTGGCGCCTCAGTTGGACCAGCGTTCGTGCTGGACGTGCAGACCGCGTGAGACGACGCTTCATCCAGTCCCAAACATGCTCAATGGGGGACAGATCCGGAGATCTTGCTGGCCAGGGTAGTTGACTTACACCTTCTAGAGCACGTTGGGTGGCACGGGATACATGCAGACGTGCATTGTCCTGTTGGAACAGCAAGTTCCCTTGCCGGTCTAGGAATGGTAGAACGATGGGTTCGATGACGGTTTGGATGTACCGTGCACTATTCAGTGTCCCCTCGACGATCACCAGTGGTGTACGGCCTGTGTAGGAGATCGCTCACCACACCATGATGCCGGGTGTTGGCCCTGTGTGCCTCGGTCGTATGCAGTCCTGATTGTGGCGCTCACCTGCACGGCGCCAAACACGCATACGGCCATCATTGGCACCAAGGCAGAAGCGACTCTCATCGCTGGAGGCGGGCTGCACGATGTTGGGGCGTGAGCGGAAGACGGCCTAACGGTGTGCGGGACCGTAGCCCAGCTTCATGGAGACGGTTGCGAATGGTCCTCGCCGATACCCCAGGAGCAACAGTGTCCCTAATTTGCTGGGAAGTGACGGTGCAGTCCCCTGCGGCACTGCGTAGGATCCTACGGTCTTGGCGTGCATCCGTGCGTCGCTGCGGTCCGGTCCCAGGTCGACGGGCACGTGCACCTTCCGCCGACCACTGGCGACAACATCGATGTACTGTGGAGACCTCACGCCCCACGTGTTGAGCAATTCGGCGGTACGTCCACCCGGCCTCCCGCATGCCCACTATACGCCCTCGCTCAAAGTCCGTCAACTGCACATACGGTTCACGTCCACGCTGTCGCGGCATGCTACCAGTGTTAAAGGCTGCGATGGAGCTCCGTATGCCACGGCAAACTGGCTGACACTGACGGCGGCGGTGCACAAATGCTGCGCAGCTAGCGCCATTCGACGGCCAACACCGCGGTTCCTGGTGTGTCCGCTGTGCCGTGCGAGTGATCATTGCTTGTACAGTCCTCTCGCAGTGTCCGGAGCAAGTATGGTGTCAATGTGTTCTTTTTTCCATTTCCAGGAGTGTAGTTTTATTAAGACTTCGGTGTAAACAATCTCTGTTCTTCATTTTCATTTCAAATTAGCTGAACAATTCGAGAAAAACAAAGACACTTTAATTATATGTAGTACCATACTGATGCATACGACAGTTTAGGAGATTAGAGACATTGTTAAATCTATGAAAGCATCAACGAATGTCCTTAATTGTTTGAAACCAAACTAAAATTGTGACGAATGACCACAGCAAAAATTTTGAAAATGCCACTGGACCTGACAGCTTGCTGGAACTCCACAATAGACACGATTTTCGTCATAACTATTCATGTTGTATATCTTGAGCCTGCACCCATCCTGGCTGCAGTGAATCTGTATAATGCTAAAGGGTGAAGAACCGACAGTTCCACTGCAAAACGTTTCCAAGAAGCCAGTAAATACTTACCCTCCAAAACAAAGCTGACCATCAGTTTCAAAGTTTCCCATATGAGGATACTTGGGAGAATATTTGCTCTGCCTTTGTTAAAATAAGTTTTTAGGATTCAATGTCATCACCAAGATCTGATATCCAGATTCAAAAAATGCTTTCAGCGCTATCAGAAAAGCCACCATAATAGATTCAGAGACTGAAATGAGCACAATAATATATCCTTCAGAGACACTGTCACATCACATGTTGCCTTCAGTGAGCACAATTGAATATCGTTCCAGCGTCCCATTATGGAATTGAGAGATTAAGAAGAACTTTAATGTTTCTGCAGCTGACTTCTAAATACCATTTGCAGTTTGTAAGATCATATGTGTATTAATAACAACTGATGACCCGAAACATGACAGGCACCGCCCACAGAGAGACTACATGCCATTTGGTGTCATTGTGGAGATGCGACGTGGCAAATAAACTACGTAAGCGAATCAGAAACAAATGGGGAATCATTTTAGCGACGGTAATGACATTAAAAGTGGAAATTCGCTGGCATAACCGACTATGACTAGGAACCGTGTGTTACGAGAAACTGGTCTGTTATACGCGTGCTACTGCCCTGAGCAACTATGGAAAATAGCTGAAATAGCAAGTGGGCGATAATGTATTGGATGTCCACGCCTCATCACAAAAAGCGGAGGCCGGAGACTCGCAAGCTCTCCAAAGCAGAAATAGGCGGCGCTCTGTGGCAGAGGCGCATGAATCGATAATGACAATCCCATCGTGCAAAAGAATTACGTGGTATCAATTTTGTGTTGTAAAGGTACAAAGGTGATTCACTTCGGCATATCTCGTTTTTCGTTTTGTCGAAAATTCTGTATATCGAAGATGTTGGGTGTATAGTCAGCACCGATGTAATTCGCATCGTTTGCCCCGTATCGATAATTCAGAAAAATTTGTCGTTTCTATAGGCACACCTAAATTTTCTCCTTCTCGTGACGAAACTCCATCCTCCCCCCCCCCCCCCCCCCTCTCAAATTATTATTCCATTCTGATGGGACATGGGCAGAAACTTTCCCTATAGTCTTTTCCACGAACCCGAGTTTCTCTGATTTTAACGTCTTGATTCTTACGCTTCATCTCTAATAACTGATTTATTTGTACTGAATGTAGACACATGCACTTTGGTGAGTATGGTTATCCGTGAAGCACAACGTCTTTTTTGTGACCCCTCCTGCAGCAGTTCATTCTCTTGCAGCAGTTAATTTCTGAGATCAGTCTCAAGGTGTTTAAACAAACTCTTGAGGAACCGCCCATCTTTTTTCTGAATCTTTTGTATAGTTACCGTTCTTTTAACAAAGGTCCCAAACCAATGAACAATACTAAAAAAATGGGTAGACCGAATCTTTCGTAAGAAACGTCTCTCTTGCGCGTATTACTCTTATTTACACATATTCAGTAAATCATTCTGACATATGACTTCACGACGATATATCGTCCCAACTTCCGACAAGAAAATCCTACATATCTGTAGATCTCATTTTAGTAACTACATTTTAGTCAAACGTAAGTTTATGCACATTAAGTTAAGTGCAATACTGATCCTACTCTTACTTTACAATTAGAATATAGCAGAAAGAAAGCAAAACTACGTTTGCATCTTTTATCTATATAGAGGAATCTTTTGACAGTTGTTATTCTTAGGTAGCGAGATAAAATACAGAGATCGAAAGGATACTGGCAACTTGTACAGAAACTAGACTGCTGTTAAAAGAGCCGAAGGACATGAATGGGAAGAAGTACTTGAAAAGTGAGGGAGACATTCTATACCCTATCTAAATCAGTCTGCACATCTTGCAAGCATTAAAGGAGACTAAGGGAATTATAGTATTGTAATTGTGTCATGGATACTCCTAAAATCATATTTAAGTGCTTGGCACAGAGTTCATCGATCCACTTTCACAATTCTCTATTATTCCAATCTCGTATAACGCACGGAAAGAACGAACACATATCTTTCCGTGGGGGCTCTCATTTCTCTTACTTTATTACGATGATCGTTCCTCCCTATGTAGGTGGGCGTCCAAATATTTTTGCATTCGGAGGAGAAAGCTGTGATTGAAATTTCTTGATAAGATTCCGCTGCAACGAAAGACGCCTTTGTTTAAATGATGTCCATCCCAAACCCTGAATCATTTCAGTGACACTTTCTCCCCTATTTAGCGATAATACAAAACTTGCTACCCTTCTTTGAACTTTTTTGATGTACTCCATCAGTCCTATCTGGTAAGGATGCCACACCACCGAGCAGTATTCTAAAAGTGTACGGGCAAGTGTAGTGTAGGCAGTCTTCTTAGTAGATCGGTAATATTTTCTAAGAGTTCTGCTGATAAGACGCAGTCTTTGTTTTTCCTCCCCCACTATATTTTCTATGTGTTCCTTCCAATTTAAATTGTTTGTAATTGTATTTTCTAGGTATTTAATTGAATTTGCGGACTTTAGATTTGACTTATTTATCATGTAATCGAAGTTTAACTGATTGCTTTTAGCACTCATGTGGATGACCACAGACTTTTCATTATTTAGGGTCAATTGCCAATTTTTTCACGGTACGGTAAACTTTTCTAAATCGTTTTGCAATTTGTCTTCAAATAAGATGATCAACAAAATTAAAGCAAATTAATGAAATGTAATCGAAATACATTAAGCGATGCTGAGAGAATTAGATTAGGAAATGAGATATTATAAGTATATAATTTTAATTAATATTGTGTTTATACTGGTTGCTGATGAGGAGGAAAGTTAGTTATTAGTATTTTATTAATGATCTCATTCATAAGCAGCCATATTACAGTCATCACAGTCGCTCAAGAAAGTTATAATGAAGCTTTACTTGTTTAATCAGAATCGGACGATGACTCTCCTTGTTCGCAGTCTCGATGATTCGAAGCGATCTGCAATCCTGTGTAAATAAAATGTCTTGGTTTTCTTGCGTTGCGTAGTCAGTCGGGAAACCTCAGAACAAGCGGAAAGTTTGCTTTGATAGAGTTTAATTATCCGATGAAATAATGGAGCTCTTCGATCTAATAATTGCAGGTTCGTTTCCAATTCATCGGAAGTTCCCTTCTGATTACCAACGAAATTTCCAATGAGAGAATACATATATAATAAAATTCCTTACAGGGCTTTGATGTAAATGCTCAGTACATATTCTCTTGATTAGCATACAATATATTTCCAATCTCTCTTCCAGTAATCTCGATAGCAAAATTACAATTATTGAATGCGGCTATTCGGCACGGAGAAAATCCTAGAAGTCCTCCCAACACACACCAGAGAGAATATTACAAAGGGTAATTCTGCGCTCATGGAATAGTAATAGTACTGTACTACTTTTCGCATCGATTCTGCGAGTATATAGATAGTCAAGAAGGAAACGTAATTGACTCATAGAATTGTGCAGGGGTAATTAGTAGGATATAAAGAGTAGTAGATGAGTTTTGTTCTTTTGGCATCAAAATAATTTATGATGGCTGACTAGGGGAAATATAAAATGTAGAACGACTGTTGCAAGAAAATAATTTCCGAGAAAGGGGCATTTCTTAACATCTAACACAAATTTAAGTGTCAAGCCTTTTGTGAAGACATTTGTCTGGAGTGTAGCTTGTATTGAAGTAAAACGTAGACGATTGGCAATTCATACAAGAAGAACTTAGAACCTTTTAAAATACGGTACTGCAGAAGAATGCTGAAGATTAACTGCGTAGATCGCATGACAAATTGGGAGGTATGGCATCGAATTCGGTAAGGAAGAACTATATGGCACTACTTGATAAGACACATCCTGAGGAATCGAGGAATTATCTGTTTGGTAACAGAAGGGATATAAAAATCACGAAAGGAGAAAAAAATGGTTCAAATGGCTCTGAGCACTATGAGACTCAACTGCTGTGGTCATAAGTCCCCAAGAACAGAACTACTTAAACCTAACTAACCTAAGGACATCACACACATCCATGCCCTAGGCAGGATTCGAATCTGAGACCGTAGCGGTCGTGCGGTTCCAGACTGTAGCGCCTTTAACCGCTCAGCCACTCCGGCCGGCATGAAAGGAGATCTAGGCTTGAATGCAACATGCAGGTTCAAACTGATGTGCGTTGCAGCAGATATGCCGAGATGAAGATACTTACGCAGGATAGACTAGCATGGGGATCTGCACCAAACCAGACTTCACAACTTACACAACAGCAAATTTCATAATTGGGCTCAGGTGTCAATCTTGACACCAGGAACTGATAACAGGCAAGTCTTTCTACATTTCCTAATATGTTCCTAGAAATGTCAGCTATCTTTACACTGCGTAGCAAACGAACAGCTCGAAACCTTGTTATTCAAGAATTAGGACACTGTTGTTAAGAAAGTTGAATCTCATGTCTGATCCATGCGGGAAGAAGGATCTACTTCGTTACAAATACTGTTTGTGTCATGTGGACCATTTTTACCTCAGAAGAAATGACAAACATATCATATACAATCACAACAAATCTTTCAAAAAAAAATGGCTCTGAGCACTATGGGACTTAACAGCTATGGTTATCAGTCCCCTAGAACTTAGAACTACTTAAACCTAACTAACCTAAAGACATCACACAACACCCAGTCATCACGAGGCAGAGAAAATCCCTGACCCCGCCGGGAATCGAACTCGGGAACCCGTGCGCAGGAAGCGAGAACGCTACCGAACGACCACGAGCTGCGGACACACCAAATCTTTCTACAAACTTTTTTTTTCCGTGAGAGCCGTGTGAAACAACGATATGCACTGAGGCGACAAAACTCCTGAGACACCTACCAATATCGTGTCGCACCCCGTTTCGCCCAGCAACTCTTAGTGGCATGGCTGCAGAAATATTGAGCCATGCTACCTCTGTAGCTGTCAATAATAGCAAAAGTGTTGCCGGTGCAAGATTTTGTGCACGAACTGATTTCTCTATTGTATCGATAAATATTTCTTGGAACTAAAGTCAGGCGATCCAGGTTGGCTAAATCAGTCGCACGAACTGTCCTGAATGTTGTTCAAACAAACACGAACAACTGTGACCCGCTGACATGGTGCATTCTCATCCGTACAAAATACGTCGTTGATTGGCTGAAAATGGCCTCTAAGTAGCCTAACATAATCATTCGCAGTCAGAGCAGGTTATTTGGACCATAGGACCAGGTCCATTCCCTGTAAACATAGCACACTCCATTAGGTGGCCATCACCTGCTTGCACAGTGCCTCGTCAACAACGCAGTTCCGTCGCTTCGTGGGGCCTGCGCCATACTCGAATCTTAACATCAGCTCTTACCAACTGAAATCCGGACTCACCTTACCAGGACACGATTTTCAGATCGTTTAGGGTGCAACTGATGTGATCATGAGCCTAGGAGAGGCACTTCAGGCGACGTCGTGCTGTTAGCAAAGGCAGTCGCGTCGTTCGTCCGCTGCCAGAGCCCACTAATGCGAATTTTCGCTACACTGTCCTACCGCATATGTTCATCGTACGTCCCACATCGAATTCTGCGATTATTTCACGCATTGTTGCTTCTCTGTTAGAACTGACGGCTCTTTCCAAACGCCGCTGATCTCGGCGACCGTTGGCCATTGCGTTCTCCTTGGTAATATCTCAAATTTGGTAATCTCTGCACACTATTGACATAGTGGGTCTCGGTATACTGTATTCCCTAACGATTTCAGAAATGGAATGTCCAATGTGTGTAGCTCCATATACCATTCCGCTTTCAAAGACTGTTAATTTTCGTCGTCCCGCCATAATCACGTCGGAAATGGTTCAAACGGCTCTGAGCACTATGAGACTTAACATCTGAGGTCATAAGTCCCCTAGAACTTAGAACTACTTAAACCTAACTAACCTAAGGACTTCACACACATCCATGCCCGAGGCAGGATTCGAACCTGCGACCGTAGCGGACGCGCGGTTCCAGACTGAAGCGCCTATAACTGCTCGGCCACTCTGGTCGGCTCACATCGGAAATGTTTTATCGTCGATCACCTGAGTAAAAGTGACAGCTCCAATAAAGCATTGCCATTTTATGGCTTGCGTATGCGATGCTACCGTAATCTGTATATATGCCTATCGCTGACCCATAAGATGGTTAACTCAAGCTAGTACTTGCTCAACCTTAATTGCAAATCAAGATGTGCAATGAATACAGATGACTCATTAAATATTCTCGTCAGAGGTTGGGAAACCGGTTGCCGGCTATACAAGTGTAGTATTATATTCATTGGCGGAAATTCAAAATGGATTAGCAGCTTCGTCCACTCTATAGAACGCTAGATTTTGGAGCAGGTTCTTGCCGATGTGTTTGTGACGGCGGTACTTGAGACGGGCATAACATCAATAGAAAGGAGCCCGGCTTAGAAGCCTCGCAGCGTCGGTGGCAGCTTTACAACTACTTGTGGTGTTTCTCACCTGCCGCCGCCCCGGCGCCGATTTCCGACAACTCGATCGAGGATTTGAATTCGACACGTGCGACGTGTTGCCGGTAAATAAACAGCGCCGGCAAACTTACTGAAGGTTCTCTGACATACACGTTACACATTACAGCAGGTCCTCCGTACAGCAAATGCAGTGAACGATCTTTCTTCTCATCGGTGGCAAGAATGAAAATGGCAGTGCTTGGCTCTGTTTGAGCTGGTATGCCCTTGCCGACTTCCGATCTCACATTTACATTTGCAGAAATACTCCACAAGCTACTATATGGTCAATGGCGGAGGGTACCTTGTATCACTAATAGCCATTCACTCTCGTATTCCACTCACAATTCGGCGAGGGAAAAACGACTGTCTGTCTGCTTCCGTACGAACCCTAATTCCTGTTGTCTTCTTCGTCCCTATGCTAAATGAACGTTGGCGGCAATAGAATCGTTCTGCAGTCAGTTACAAAAGTTACTCGTGAAACTCGCGAAATTTAGGAAATCAAACTTTGGTGTCCCTAAATGCCGGTAGATAGGCAGTCTGCAACGGGTATTCATTTCCAGGTTCCGGGTACTCGGTTATTAATTTAGATACCCAGTCACCATTCACAAATCGTATAGTGTCTACAATTTCCAGTAATCGAGTGAGATATAAATCTTCGGATTATGTCACCTCCGGGCATGGATAGCTTTCCAGGTGCCCACTATTCAACAGCTTCACAGCTGCTCTTGTAATGTATATAACAGCAATTTACCTGTTCCGACTATTCATAACGTCTCTACATAAAGGAATGCAGCTTCCACTCCTGCTTCACCCATCAACTTGCTCAAAACGCCTCATATTAACAGCTCTGCACTTTCTCGACCGCGATAACAGAATTTTAAATAATACTGGAAACACGGTGTTACTGGGTGGCTAAGTAGATGTCGGAGTAGAAATGAAAATCGTCGGGTTTCAATCCTTAGGCGCTCCTAGGATTTTGTATTGTCGTTTATCGCTTCTTTCCGCTAGGTTCAGCGTTTATGTTACACTGCAGATCCCTATGTAATTAATTGAATAGTTTCTTTCTCGTCGACCAGTCAGGTGTGCCAATACAAGACAGTAAAAGGAAAGCTAAAGTTTCGAATTTCGGTTTAAAAGGAGGATCATAAAGACATGTCATCGTTTGACGGTCACACAGACTCCAGCGAGTGGGTCGTAAAATGAGGCATCCCGGGCAATGAGAAGTAGCTGAAAGATTCGGAAACAAATAAGTACACTGTTTCGGATGCAATCTCAGTTTGTTTTTACATACGGTACTGGTCTTTGAGCTTGTATTTATCACGAATCTCTGGTCCAGCGCGAGGTCCGAACAGAATGGAGAAAAGTGCAGGTGGCTCCGACCCCAATATCCTGAAAATAGGGTTTACTGCAAAGTTCTTAAGAATATCTTAAGTTTGAATATAATAAATTTTATTGAGGCAGAAGAGCTTCTGTCCTCAAATCAGCACAAATTTAGAAAACATTGCCAGTGCAAATTTAGGCTGCCTTTTTCTCGCACGATACGGTGCGAACCATGGATGGAGGGAAACAGGCAGATTCCATATTCTTAGAATTCGGTAAAATTTTTGACGCAGTGCCCTTTTTCAGTTAGCGAAAATCGGAGCATACGAATTTGGTTTCCTGATGTATGAGTAGCTCTAAGACTTTTCAGGCACTAGGACGTAGTTCGTTGCCCTCGACGGTGAATGCTCATCAGCGGCCAGGGCATCGCCAGGTGCACCCTGGAGAAGTGTAAAAGGAACGTTCTTCTTCGGAGAGCAGCAGTTTTGGACTGTTTGATGATCTCGGGGTAGGGTACGGAAAATTGTCGTTTTTGAGTGATTTAGGAGAACACAGGATGACTTAGACAGAACTTCCATTATGTGCGGTGCATGAAAGTGTAGAAAAATCTAAATGCAGATGACTAGGAAACAGAATCCAGTAATGATGGAATACAGTATTAGTGGCATGGTGCTTGAAACAGTCATGTCGATAATATATCTAGGCTAACGTGTCAAAGCGATATGAAATGGAACGTGTGTGTGAGGCCGGTTGTAGGAAGGGTGAATGGTCCACATCGCTTTACTGGGGAAATTCGAGTGAAGTGTAATTCATCTATACAGGGTGGTCCAATGATCGTGAGCGGGCCAAATATCTCACGAATTAAGCGGCAAACGAAAGAACTACAAAGAACGAAATTTGCCTAGCTTGAAGGGGGAAACCAGATGGCGTTATGGTTGGCCTGCTAGATGGCGCTGCCATAGGTCAAACGGATATCAAGTGCGTTTTTTAAAAATAGGAACCCACATTTTTTATTACATATTTGTGTAGTACGTAAAGAAATATGAATGATTTAGTTGGATCACTTTTTTCGCTTTGTGATAGATGGCGCTGTAATAGTCATAAACGTATAAGTTCGTGGTGTGACGTAACATTCCGCCAGTGCGGACGGTATTTGCTTCATGATACATTACCCGTACTAAAATGCACCGTTTACCAATTGCGGAAAAGGTCGATATCGTGTTTATGTATGGCTATTATGATCAAAATGCCCAACGGGAGTGTGCTACGTATACTGCCCGGTATCCTGGACGACATCATCCAAGTGTCCGGACCGTTCGTCAGATAGTTATATTATTTAAGGTAACAGGAAGTGTTCAGCCGCATGTGAAACGTCAACCGAGACCTGCAGCAAATGATGATCCCCAAGTAAGTGTTTTAGCTGCTGTCGCGGCTAATCCGCACATCAGCAGCAAACAAATTGCACGAGAATCTGGAATCTCAAAAACGCCGGTGTTGAGAATGCTACATCAACATCGATTGCATCCGTACCAAATTTCTATGCACCAGGAATTGCATGGCGACGACTTTGAACGTCGTGTACAGTTCTGCCACTGCGCACAAGAGAAATTACAGGATGATGACAGATTTTTTGCACGCGTTCTATTTAGCGACGAAGCGTCATTCACCGACAGCGGTAACGTAAACCGGCGTAATATACACTATTGGGCAACGGAAAATTCACGATGGTTGCGACAAGTGGAACATCAGCGACCTTGGCGGGTTAATGTATGGTGCGTCATTATGGGAGGAAGGATAATTGGCCCCCATTGTATCGATGGCAATCTAAATGGTGCAATGTATGCTGATTTCCTACGTAATGTTCTACCGATGTTACTGCAAGATGTTTCACTGCATGACGGAATGGCGTACTTCCAACATGATGGATGTCTGGCACGTAGCTCGCGTGCGGTTCAAGAGGTATTGAATAGCATATTTCATGACAGATGGATTGGTCGTCGAAGCACCATACCGTGGCCCGCACGTTCACCGCAACTGACGTCCCCGGATTTCTTTCTGTGGGTGAAGTTGAAGAATATTTGCTATCGTGATCCACCGACAACGCCTGACAACATGCGTCAGCGCATTGTCAATGCATGTGAGAACATTACGGAAGGCGAACTAGTCGCTGTTAAGAAGAATATCGTCACACTTATTGCCAAATTCATTGGGGTTCACGAACTTCATTTTGAGCATTTATTCCATTAATGTTGTATTTACAGGTAATCATGCTGCAACAGCATGCGTTCTCAGAAATGATAAATTCGCAAAGGTACATGTATCACATTGGAACAACCGAAGTAAAATGTTCAAACGTACCTACGTTCTTTGTTTTAATTTAAGAAACCTACCTGTTACCAACTGTTCGTCTAAAATTTTGAACCATATGTTTGTGACTATTACAGCGCCATCTATCACAAAGCGAAAAAAGTGTTCCAACTAAAACATCCATATTTCTTTATGTACTACACGCATATATAATAAAAAATGGGGTTCCTATTTTAAAAAACGCGGTTGATATCCGTTTGACCTATGGCAGCGCTATTTAGCAGGCCAACCATAGCGCCATCTGGTTTCCCCCTTCAAGCTAGACAAGTTTCGTTCTTTGCAGATTTTTCGTTTGACGCTTAATTCGTGAGATATTTGGCCTGGTCACGATTAATGGACCATCCTGTATAACGTAGAGAACACGTTTATGAGCTGTCCGTGAGTATTGCTCGAGTGTTTAGGACCGCACTATGCTAGATTAAAGGAACGCATGCAAGCAATGCAGAGATGTGCCGCTACATTTGTTACTGTTTGCTATTGATCAACTGTCGAGTCTTACTGGGAACCTTCGTAAACTCAGATGCAAATGCACAGAGGTAAGGCGACGGTAACACAGTAGGGCAAGAACAACAGTTATAAACTGTGTGTTGGCCTTGAGGCAGAGTGACTGACGGTTCACATATACATGGATTGTATTCATCCAGTATTTGAGAATGAGAGCGCTTAGCGACTTCCAACAGATTTTTTAAACAATTTCAGATCTCTTTCTTTCCTTTTTTCCTCGCTGACACAGTCGCCTTCTCTCTCCTCCTTCCCCCCCCCCCCCCCCCCTACGCCTCTCCCACAAACACAAACACTTACTACCGTATCGCTGTCCATACAGTTAATTTCGGTATCAAACATCAAGTTTTAATTCATTATTTCTTTACTATTAATACTATTCTCAGCACACTTTTCAGACAGTAATTACATATATCACTGAATGGACCTGCAAAGCTGTGTGACTGCATGACAGATAGACCAGGAGATATGATGGTATAAACACTGAGATTCGTGTAAAAACTTGCATTTGCTTAAAATGCGGCGCACATAATGCAGACCACATTCATCCACTTTTTGATCATGAGAGCATTTTCGACTTATAACAAAACTACCTATAACCATAATTTAAAATGTTATCTAAGCAGTTCTCGCTTATATACTTAGCGTAAAATGTTTAACATATTAACACACTTTTATTCAGGTGTTTAAAACTCTTTTTTATACATGAGACATCGATTCTTGAATGAATCTGTGGTTTATTAGTATGAACGGAGAGCTCTGACTGTGGACAAGAAATCTCAGATAATTCGAAAGAGTACACTGAAAGCATCTACGAGGGGCAGAACTTTTCTTATCACATGACACAAGGAAAAACAGTAGTCGCTAGGGAAGAGGTAGGGGATCCACCACTAGAATTTAACAGAGGTTTGGATGACTTAAGATTAAATAAGGGAGAAGGGGTAGATAACATTCCATCGGATTCCTAAAATCAGGGGGGGGGGGGGGGGGTGACTGGCAACAAAACGACCATTCATGTTGGTGAATAGAATCTATGAGACTGGCGATATGCCATCAGACAAGAAAAACATCATCTACATAATTCCCAACATTGCAAGAGTTGAGAAATGCGAGAGTTATTACATAATCAGCTTAACAGCTCTCGTGTGCAAGCTGTTCACAAGTATAATATATTGATGAATATCTAAATGAAAATTGGGACTGTGTTAGATGACGGTCAGCAATTCTGACTTTTCGGTTGGTAATGGAAGCAAGACTGAAAAAAAGTCAAGACACATTCGTAGGATTTGCCGATCTATAAAAAACGTTCGACAGTGTCAAATGGTGCAAGGTGTTCGAAATTGTGGAAAAAAAATACGTGTAAGCTATAGCAAAAGACGAGTAATATCCAACAAAGAACCATGAGAAATTTTTTAGAATGTACGTTTGGAGCACGGCATTGTGTGGTGGTGAAACATAGACTGTGGGAAAACTTGAACAGAAGAGAATCGATGCATTTGTGATGTGGTGATGCAGACGAATGTTGAAATTAGATCTACTGATAAGGTAAGGAATGAGGAGTCTCTCCACAGAATCGGCGGGGAATCTATATGGGAAATACAGACACTAGAGGGAGCTATAAAAGTTAAAAACTGTAGAGAAGTACAGAGACAGGAATACATCCAGCAAATAAGTGAGAACGTAGATTGCAACTGATACTCCGAGCCGAAAAGTTAGGCACGTGAAAAGAACTAGTGGCAGGCCGCGTCGCTCCGCGGCTTGTATCAAGTTTCTGGCGAGCTCTCGTCCACTCTTGCTCGGGACGTCAACTAGGAATGTAGCATAGCCTTCAGCTGATAGGAAGCAACCTCTAACAAGGAGCTTAGTCTCGTATGGCATAAGTAATTCCTCTCTAGATATGTTTGAAATTATATGTATGCAGCATATGAAGAAGCCTGTAGCATAAGTTAAGTACAATATGCACTATTTCTTACCATCTCCTACTAATTATTTCAGTCGTTGCAGATACAGAGTATGCAGCCAGCTCCTTTCGGACTTCACTCCCAAACCAGCAATTTATGTTCGTATTTAGCATAACAACTGACGACGAGAATCATAACAAAAAAAAAATAGTTGTTATTTCATTGTCTACCAAGACGGCAGACAGGAATTTACAGACAAATAAATCATTAGTTACACAACTTAATTTTAAAGGGATGATGATTAAGTCTTTCTTGTAAGACAGTCGTCGCATCTAAGACTGATGATTTACAACTGAAACAGTTAAGGCCTTCATGTTTCAATTAAGATTGAGTAATTATTAGCTGCAGTAGCCTTATTTTATTCTCAAAACTACGTTTAACACTTCATTTTCATCCTTGGGGTTTCATTTGCCTGTTAAAATAAAGATAAATAGATAAACGCGCAAAATGACGTTCCAATATTTAGGGAATGTTTCAGCATGTAGTCTATCAGAATTTTCAGGGTAGTAATCGCCTAAAATTGTTTCATAAGTATAAACAAATGTACTGTTACGTACAAGCAACAGTAAAAGATCAAAGAACGTCGCATTTTGCAAGGAACTTTCTGTTGATGAGGTTATAACGTAATTTATCTACTACGCAGCAACCAAAATATTTTTAAAAGAAAAGAAAATACAGTTACATTGAGCTACAGTTGTGTGTGACATATAAAATTCTGTTCGCAGTTTCCTATTTATACGTATGGATTGAGTATTACAAATATATGGTTATTGAATATAGCTAGACGCTTTAAACGTACATACGCGGTATGGAACTGTTTATGTGATTTAAATGGCAAAATCTACTGAGAAGTTTCGTAAAAGTTTAATCCCTACAGTTATCGTATTCTATAATACTCTTGTTTCCATTTCTTCTATTAATAGCTGACTTGACGCATGCACGGTGCATTTGTCCTTCTAAAAATGGTTCATATGGCACTGAGCACTATGGGACTTAACATCTGAGGTCATCGGTCAGCTAGAACTTAGAACTACTTAAACCTAACTAACCTAAGGACATCACACACATCCATGCACGAGGCAGGATTCGAACCTGCGACCGAAGCGGATGCACTGTTCCAGACTGAAGCGCCCAGAACCGCTCGGCCACACCGGCCGACCCTCTGCACCTAGTCCTGAGCGCACTACCGTGGGTAATGTGCATGTTCAAACTTAATAATGAACTCTGGTAGACCAAAGCCAATCTACTCGAGGAAAAAAACTTCAGTTGAAGGAGTTCTACATCAATAGGCAGTATTAGAAGCAACAATACATTGGTAACAGGTGTTCACAGTATTGTAAAATATTTTAACAAGCATTTCGTAAATGCTAGTGAAACTATGTGGTTATCTGATTCAGTAGAGGATACTATATCTCAGACAGCCATTACAGATAACTTCGGTAATACGCCTTCAATATCCCAGGGGACGTAATGTTCACCAAGAATTCTTTAAAATTAAACAAGTGTTCCCAGAATGAGATTTTAACTTTGCAGTGAAATGTGGGCTGATTTGAAACTTCCTGGCAGATTAAACTGTGTGTCGGACTGAGACTCGAACTCGAGACCTTTGCCTTTCCCGGGTAAGTGCTCTACCAGCTGAGCTACCCAAGCAGGACTCACGACCCGTCCTCACAGTTTTACTTCCGTCATGTCCCGAGTCCGAGTCTCGGTCCGGCACACAGTTTTAATCTGCCAGGAAGTTTCAATTCAAGTGTTCATTATAAAATACTAAAAATTGGTAACCAGTGTTCTTATGTTACTTGTGTAACCAGTTATTTAGCACAGACGAATTTCTCTATTTCCTAAACAGTGGTGAACTGAAACCCCTGGTGAAGAAAGGAGGCAAAAAGTATCATTTTCACTTGTCTACATTTTCGAGAATAGTACAAAAGGAAATAAACGAGCGGTTTCTTAATAATACGACTACAAATAATATCTTGCCGAAGCCACAGTTTATATTTGAAAGCATTGTGATACTGCAAAGGCACTTTACACGTAGTGCGAGAATGAAGTTAATTCGCCGGCCGGGGTGGACGAGCGGTTCTAGGCGCTACAGTCTGGAACCGCGCGACAGTTACGGTCGCAGGTTCGAATCCTGCCTCGGGCATGGATGTGTGTGATGTCCTTAGGTTAGTTAGGTTTAAGTAGTTCTTAGTTCTAGGGCTGATGACCTCAGCAGTCCCATAGTGCTCAGAGCAATTTTTTTCACTTAATTCATTAGACATTAAGTTACAGCCTACTGGTATACTGTAAATCACAATATCCCTTTCAGTAAATTACATTACTACAGTCTACCATAAAATACTGCTAAACGGCTCAAATTATGTCTCTCTGAAAGGAAATGAAAGGAACCAATAGGAGAGACTCCTGTATGAAGTTTTCTGTCATTATCCAGCTTGGACTTAATCACACGTGATATTGCACAAAGATCCGCCTTAAGGCCCTTACTTATGTTGTGTATAAACTTTAACATTATCAAATGTCAATTTCTTTCGTTTGCTGATGATACAAACATTGTAATAATCAGAAAATCAAGCAAAGTCGCAGAGTGATGAAATTTTCATTAACGACATAAAACACTTCCACCCCACTGGAACAAATAGCCCTGTCACAGGAAAAGCTACGTGTAACACTACAGCTGCACCTTTCAGCTATACCAGCTTACAGATTGTTTACCAAATGAGGTATTTAGATGCAGAAAGTGTTACCCTCTAAGAGGATTTTATAAGATTTCATCATGAATTAGCTAAATATGTTGCTAATCGAACACGAAAATGAATTCAGCATAAAACTACAGAAAGTTACGTATCGAAATTTTGAAGAATGTTTTTAAACAACTAAATCAATTAAGTGAATTAATTACGGTCGCCAGCCTAATTAGGCATAGATATGTAGCGCCTTTCATTTAATTAATCAGTAACTGTTGTCCCATTGAAACCTAACCGGTCTTCCTTTTCCACACCAGTGCAATGACCCCTTACACATGCAGACATACAGTATAATGGATATGCACTGTTTCACTATCATTGTGAGTTCTCAAACAGAAAAGACACTTTTTTAGCCACCACTCATACGTACCTTACCTTGTATAAATTGTTTCATTATTACAGGCAGCGACAGTCAATGTTAAACAAAATTTGGGCCAGGACCTGACCTGATTTCAGCTGATTCTCTTCAATTAATATTTATACGAGGGCGGTTCAGAAAGTAACCTCCGATTGGTCACAGTGCGGGTTGTGGGGGGAGTGGCGACGCCATCTGTGCGTTCACGCACTCAACAGGTCAGTCGGCATCAAGCCGTGGTCGAGTGAACGTCGTACCTGCGCTAGTTTAGTTTTTGTGGCAGTTTGAAATGTGTGCTGCAATAGAAAACCCCGCCAAATGTGAAGTGCGTGCTGTCATAAGGTTTTTTACAGCCAAAGGATATTCTGCAGCAGCTATTCATCATGAGCTTTGTGCCGTGTATGGACCAAGAGTTATGAGTGAAGGAGTTGTCCGTGAATGGGTACGTTTATTTAAAAGTGGACGAGAAAACGTTCATGATGAAGAGAGGAGTGGTAGACCATCACTGGTGACTGACGAACTCGTTCAGACAGTTGATGCAAAAGTTCGTGAAAATCGACGTTTCTCAATGTCAGAGTTGTCTACTCCTTTTCCACAGATTTCTAAGACTCTCTCGTACGAGATAGTGACAGCAAGATTGGGTTACCGTAAGTTCTGTGCACGATGGGTGCCCAAAATTCTTACCGACCACCACAAAACTCAAAGAATGGCCTCTGCATTAGACTTTCTGTCACGTTATGAGGACGAAGGAGAACCATTGTTAAACAGAATCGTGACCGGTGACGAAACCTGGACTAAGTACGTGAACCCTGAGACAAAAGAACAATCAAAGATGTGGGCACATTCAAATTCGCCTACCAAACCAAGAAAAGCCTCGCAAGATTTTTCTGCCAGAAAACTGATGGCAACGGTGTTTTGGGAAGCCAAAGGGGTCTTGTTGGTTGAATTCATGGAACGTGGTACGACCATTAATCAAGACGTGTACTGTGAAACAATAAAAAAGTTACGACGGGCTATACAGAACAAACGCCGTAGTATGCTGACTTCCGGTATCGTTTTTTTGCACGATAACGCCCGTCCGCTCTCTGCTCGCAGAACAACGGCCCTTCTTGAGTCCTTCAAGTGGGACGTTATCAACCATCCACCTTACAGCCCAGACCTGGCGCCAAGTGATTATCACCTCTTCATGCATTTGAAGAAATGGCTCGGGTCACAGCGGTTTGATGACGACGAAGAGCTCAAAGATGCGGTCACAGGCTGGCTCCAGGCACAAGCGGGTGATTTTTATGCAGAAGGAATTTCAAAGCTTGTGAAGAGATACGATAAGTGCCTCAATCGCTATGGAGAC
The DNA here is from genome assembly GCF_021461395.2 of Schistocerca americana. NCBI lineage: Eukaryota > Metazoa > Arthropoda > Insecta > Orthoptera > Acrididae > Schistocerca > Schistocerca americana. The sequence continues at coordinate 165,846,480 of NC_060121.1, read as the reverse complement.
TATGTAGAAAAATAGTGCAAAGATGTAGTTGTAAGACGTATATATTAAAATATTTTTATTTAACTTGGTGTATTTTTTTAAATCAACCGGAGGTTACTTTCTGAACGGCCCTCGTAGATTAACATTGACTTGCAGTAAGATGCACGAGTTTATTAATTGTTAAAGTTGTAACCACTTTCATAAATAAAGAACTCATAGCAACTTTAAAGTCCTTAAGGGCAAGAAAAAAGTTGAGATCTACAAACTGTTACTTCATGCAAATTACACAAAATTCCAGATTTACTTCATTTAGTCCCTATGTTCATTGATTAAGCAATTTTGTGCATTATTAGTATGAATGAGACACTCACAGTAAATTTTACTGTCATTAAAGAAAAAATATAAGTGGGATATCATGAACTGAATTTACACTGACCACAAATTACACAAAGTTCAAAAGCTATTTCAACTTCAGTTACTATATTTCTTTAGCAAATAGTAATCAACATTTTTAGCAAACCAAATGTGAAGTACTGGAATCTTAACTGTCTCAACGAAATAGCCTGAACCTAATTTTCTGTGATAAATAGCAGAATACAAGCTTTAGAAGCTTTTCCGTTCACCTTGCATGCTTTACAGAACGTGACTACAGCCTATTTCTTCAGCAGGTAGCATAAGATTTTTATTTTCAAAACTGGCTTTAAGAGCTTCATTAATTTGTTTCAAATATTTCATTTGTCTGTTCGTTTTCAGCACAGTTAATAAACTTTTAAAACTGATTTTAGGTATACAAACTTTGAGATGCAAAACTTTAAAATGATGTTAATCAGTTACTAGAAATTATTCACAAAAGCAAAATTACTTCCTCCTTTGTTATCCAGAAAATTTTAAAATAGTCTTTTCACTCAATTAAATAATCAAATGAAAACCAATCATTTAAGCAGCACTGGTCATTAACTGTGACACGCGGAAAACTGTGGTTACGAGGAGGGAACCCTATAAGGTTGCATGATGAGGAACAAGTCAGGATTATTCTACGTATTTAAAAGTATGTACCTTATTATTGAAATCCCTTGGTACAGTTGCTGATTCTCACTTTACAAAGAATCAATTTCTCCCCTCAGGTGAAAACTATTGCGCAACATTGTGGCGAGCAAGTAACTGCAGGTGAACTTTCCAGTAGAAGTGTATTGCTCTGTTATAATCTTCTTGGCGACATACTTCTACATATTAAATCTTCTCGAGTATTAGAGCGACATTTTGAAATGGGTCACCCACACGGGGCTTTCCATACAATCACAGATAGTGCAAACATCGCTCGACACTTGCGCTATTCACTCTACTATAGCTAGCCTACGACTGAATCGGTAGCTATACTCCGACGACTCGGTATCCCACCTTCTGTCTCGGCCAAGCCACGTTTTGCACACCAAAACTCACTTCCGTTTAATAGGGGAAGCACTACGGGTTTTAAGTTTACATAATGCAAACAGCCCTAAGTAAGAAACAGCTTACATAAGTTCTAAACAATCGTTCCTTACAAAACATTAAATATAAACATTTTGTTAAGTTAGCAAAATGTTGTTTAGCAAACTTTCAGTTACATATAATAAGTTTCGTTTCCCTTCAAGTGAGGCAAAATATTTAAGCAACGTAGAGAAAACATTACATAGAATTTAACAACACATCAAAGATTTTTTACAAAGAAAAGAGTATACACTTTTATGCAGTATCGAATTAATCATACAATAATAACAAAAGCTCAACGATGGAATGTTGAACAAACAGAAAGCAAAATAAATCAGCAGAAAGTATGTAGTATCTGAGCTATGGTGTTACAGACAGTAAATGGTTATTAGACTTTTCTTTGTCACTAAATTTTGAAAAGACACACTATATGCGGTTCAGCATTTGTAGATAGTTTCCTCCAAATATATATCTAAAATACGGATACAAACGTATAGAAGAGATTGACAGTGTTAAATTTTTAGAATTACAACTTGATAACCAATTCAGATGGTAGGAGTATACCACAACATTTTTTAAGTAACTATATACATCTTTAATCGGAATATGAACGTTGTCAAATATAAGTGACATAAAAATAAAAAATCTGGCATACTTCGCTTCCCTTCATTCAAAAATCTCATACGAGGTAATTTTTGGGGGTAACTCATCAACTGAAGCTAAAGTTTTCCAAAGATATGAAATGTAATTTATTTGCAGTGTCTACTGCAGAAGATCTTGCAGAGGCCTGTTCAAAGGAATGTCTGTAGAAACTGCTGCCTCTCGCTCTATTTATTCCTTAATTAAATCTGTGTTACATGACATACATCTCTTTGAAATCAACATCTCTGTTTATGAAATAACTGATAAGAAAAATCTTTAGAAGCACTCAAGATCACTTACTTCGGTCCAGAACGATGCACACTATTCAGGAACACACATCCTCGATGACTTACCAGTAATAATAAGTAATTGAGCTACTAATAAAATTCACTATAATAGTAACCCATAGGATTTATTGCTGGCCAACTCTTATTCGATTAAGAGATTTCTGAGTAGGGTCTGTTGGTGTGCAGATATTGTTAATAATATCAAAAAATGTGAGTATTCGTGAAACCTGACTTCTGCACATCACCACTCCAGTAATATCAACATGTAAACATGTTTTTGTGAACTGACTTCCTCTTTGCTGATGCTGATAGCAGTTTTCATACAATGAGGCCATCATTCGTAAATAGATAATTATACAAGTACTCGTTTATACAGATGACATCGTGACTTCTATGCACAAGTCCCTATTACATTGTCTGTAAAGTAAGTGAGTAAAAGTTATCCCAACGATTGAGATTGTACAGTACAGAAAATGTTCAAATGTTTGTCAATTCCTAAGGACCAAACTGCTGAGGTCATCGGTCCTTCGACTTACACACTACTTAAACTAATCTATACTAACTTTTGCTAAGAACAACACACACACCCATGACTGAGGGAGGTCTCCAATCTCCGGTGGGAGTGGCCGCACAGTCCGTGACATGTCGCCATAACCACGCGGCCAATCCGCGCGGCACAGGACAGATATTTAACTGTGTCATAATTAAAATAATCAGCAGAGAAATTTGAGCCAGGTACGGATGGCACTCATGCCGTTGGTTCTTTGGCATTTTTACATCGAATGGCGTCTTGTTTCTTCCTTACTGCTGTAACCAAGTTGCTGGCTTGCGTCCTTGAATGGCAGCAGCAACGCTTATCAATACTAGTACTCTGTCGTGCAATCTTTGGTGTGACCGCTGGTACTTCCAGGTGGTGATGTGTGTGCTAGTGAGTCAGTTGGGACGGAACAGCAAGCAAGTGTCCGTGGCGTGAAGCCATGCTGGGGCCACTTACGGTGTGCACGCACTGTCAAATCGTGAGGTGCTAGCTGCGGAAGCGACAGGTTCGTTGCCCACCGAACCTGGACGCTGAAGCTGAGTAATCAGTTAATCTGTTATGAAACCTCAACTATCGTGACATCTCTTCTCTCATTTGCGGGTTGTTGCCCCCTTGGCCGTTCGGGTTAGTAGCATTGTGCTGGAGTCAGCGAAATCATGCAGCCGTCTTCCTATGTTGTGATTAATTATTAAACTGACTGTTACTTATCAGTGAAGTACACCAGCGATATTTTCTCCCCTGTGGCCGTTAACGCTCCAGTTACCTGCACTGGTCGTTAGTGTAGTTTGTAAGCAATGTGCCTTTTCCTCGTTGTGTTGTTGCTGTCCAGCATCTACATCTACATCTACATCCATAATCCGCAAGCCACCAGACGGAGTGTGGTGGAGGGTACCTTGAGTACCTCTATCGGTTCTCCCTTCTATTCCAGTCTCGTATTGTTCGTGGAAAGGAGGATTGTCAGTATGCCTCTGTGTGGGCTCTAATCTCTCTGATTTTATCCTCATGGTCTCTTCGCTAGAGATATGTAGGAGGGAGCGATATACTGCTTGACTCCTCGGTGAAGATACGTTCTCGAAACTTGAACAAAAGCCCGTACCGAGATACTGAGCGTCTCTCATGCAGAGTCTTCCACTGGAGTTTATCTATCATCTCCGTAACGCTTTCGCGATTACTAAATGATCCTGTAACGAAGCGCGCTGCTCTCCGTTGGATCTTCTCTATCTCTTCTATCAACCCTATCTGGTACGGAACCCACATTGCTGAGCAGTATGTAAGCACTGGGTGAATAAGCGTACTGTAACCTACTTCCTTTGTTTTCGGATTGCATTTACTTAGGTTTCTTTCAATGAATCTCAGTCCGGCATCTGCTTTACCGACGATCAATTTTATATGATAATTTCATTTTAAATCACTCCTAATGCGTACTCCCAGATAATTTATGGAATTAACTGCTTCCAGTTGCTGACTGCAATATTGTAGCTAAATGATAAGGGATCTTTCTTTCCATGGTTCAAATGGCTCTGAGCACTATGGGACTTAACTACTGAGGTCATCAGTCCCCTAGAACTTAGAACTACTTAAACCTAACTAACCTAAGGACATCACACACATCCATGCCCGAGACAGGATTCGAACCTGCGACCGTAGCGGTCACGCGGTTCCAAACTGACGCGCTTAGAACCGCACGGCCACACCGGCCGGCTTTCTTTCCATGTATTCGCAGCACATTACACTTGCCTACATTGAGATTCAATTGCCTTTCCCTGCACCATGCGTCAATTCGCTGCAGATCCTTCTGCATTTCAGTACAATTTTCCATTGTTACAATCTCTTGATATACCACAGCATCATTCACAAAAAGCCTCAGTGAACTTCCGATGACATCCACAAGGTCATTTATGTATATTGTGAATAGCAACGGTCGTACGACACTCCCCTGAGGCACACCTGAAATCAGTCTTACTTCGGAAGACTTCTCTCCATTGAGAATGACATGCTGCGTTCTGTTATCTAGGAACTCTTCAATCCAATCACACAACTGGTCTGATAGTCCATATGCTCTTACTTTGTTCATTAAACTACTGTGGGGAACTGTATCGAACGCCTTGCGGAAGTCAAGAAACACGGCATCTACCTGTGAACCCGTGTCTATGGCCCTCTGAGTCTCGTGGACGAATAGCCCGAGCTGGGTTTCACACGACCGTCTTTTTCGAAACACATGCTGATTCCTACAGAGTAGATTTCTAGGATCCAGAAAAGTCATTATATTCGAACATAACACGTGTTCCAAAATTCTACAACTGATCGACGTTAGAGATATAGGTCTATAGTTCTGCACATCTCTTCGACGTCCCTTCTTGAAAACGAGGATGACCTGTGTCCTTTTCCAATCCTTTGGAACGCTACGCTCTTGTAGAGATCTACGGCACATCGCTGTAAGAAGGGGGGCAAGTTCCTTCGCGTACTCTGTGTAAAATCGAGCTGGTATCCCATCAGGTCCAGCGGCCTTTCCTCTTTTGAGCGATTTTAATTGTTTCTCTGTCCCTCTGCCGTCTATTTCGATATCTACCATTTTGTTTGTCTGCATCTACTCGAAATATTTTCCAAATTATCCTTCAGGTGCTCAGTCACAACAGCTGCTGAGCCAGGGGGCCTATAGAGACATCCAATTACCATGTCTGAGCCTGCTTTAATCGTGACCTTCACCCAAATTATTTCACATTTCGGATCTCCGTCAATTTCCTTCGATAATATTGCACTTCTTATCGCTATAAACACGCCTCCCCCTTCTGTCCAGCCTGTCTCTTTGGTATACATTCCAATCTGAGTTTAGAATTTCATTACTGTTTACATCTGGTTTCAGCCAACTTTCTGTCCCTAGTACTATGTGGGCATTGTGACCGTTTATGAATGAGAGCAGTTCTGGGACCTTTCTATAGACGCTCCTCCAGTTTACTATTAGCACATTAACATTGTTATTCCTTGTAGCATTTTGCCTACTCCTACCTTGCCGTGTCTCAGGAGGCGTCTTGTCGGGCCTAGGGAGGGAATTCTCTAACCTAAAAAACGCACATGTGCACTTCACACGTACTCCGCTACCCTTGTAGCCGCTTCCTGCGTGTAGTGCACGCCTGATCTATTCAGGGGACCCTACATTTTCCCCCCGATAGCGGAGATCGAGAAATTTGCACCTCAAACCTCCGCAGAATCGTCTGAGCCCCTGGCTTAAGCCTTCCACTCGGCTCCAAACCAGAGGACTGCGATCGGTTCTGGGAACGATACTACAAATAGTTAGCTCAGATTCCACCCCGCCAGCGAGGCTTTCCGCCTGCACCAATTTTGCCAACCGCCTGTATGAATTGAAGATGACCTCTGAATCCAGACGGCGGGAGTCATTGGTGCCGACATGAGCAACAATTTGCAGTCGGGTGCACCCAGTGCTCTCTATCGCCGCCGGCAGGGCCTCCTCCACATCTCGGATGAGACCCCCCGGCAAGCAGACAGAGTGAACACTGGCCTTCTTCCCCGACCTTTCCGCTATTTCCCTAAGGGGCTCCATCACCCGCCTAACGCTGGAGCTCCCAATCACTAATAAACCCCTCCCCCAGTGTGCCGCTGAAGGAGCGGCCACATGTCCACTGACAAGCAGAGCGGGCGATGCCACACGGCCAGTCTCCACATTGACCCTCCGCCTCGTGCGCCGCGAACGCCGGTCAACCCGCAACTCCCCTTGGGGAGAGGGTGGCCCAACCGCGCCCGGTACCCCCGAAGATGTGTTGACAGCAGGGACAATGGGTGAAGCATGTAACACCTGGGGTGTACCGTGCGACACACCAGACTCCCCACTGCCGCTACACTCCAAGGCAGCAGCCTGAAAACGGCTGACCGCGGCCATCAGCACGTTCAGCTGTTCGCGAACAGTGGCCAGCTCCTCCTGCGTCCTATCCATCCTAAGAAATAAATTTACTTTAGAGAGTTAATCAACTTTTAACTAGACTGCTATTTCACTAAAGGCGGCTGATAGTTGACTAAACTGTGGTTACTACACACTTCTTGTAGAAAACAATGAAAATAGCACTACCTGTCTCTGGACAAACACTAGCACTACTGGCACTATGGCTGACTAAAGGGACTCCCTGACTCTATCCAAAACAAACACGAAATCTATGGAAGACTATTTCTAGCACTCGCCAATTAAAGCTTCTAAAAGCAAAAACACACGGAAGAAGAAGTGACAAGTAGGAAAAATATAGTGTATAGTTCGACAGCCCTTTACGTTGTTTGGTTCATATTTGCTTAGAGTGGTTATTGTTCCCCTGTCTGTTTTTAGACGCCAATTTCTGGAGGCGTAGTGCTGTTCATATTCTCGTCCTCGGCCGATATTCTCCATCATCATGCCACTGGTCGGATGGAAGGGAATTCGTTAAACTGTTGATCGGTCCTTGGCTGTCCCTAGTCTGGGTTGCCATCTAATTACCTAACTTCAACTCTTGGCTGTCTGTCTCACCTCACCTTACGTTTGAGCTACCTTCCCAGGCCGACACCTGGAACACTTCTGAGCACCACTTCTTCTGTTTGTTATAAATTATGATTTCATTTGAGTTGGAGTATTGTGCAAAGCCTTTGGCCATGTACTAATTCAGTTTTTTTCTAAAATTTTAATAAAGGCCTTCAGCCGTGTTAAATTAAAATATTGAGCATTGATTGCTTTAGAAAAAAAATTTTATTCTTAGAAATTGTTCTATCTGAAATTGTTTGTAATCCAGGCAATAAGCCGTTAGTTGTTCCATGTCCTATGTGTGGCCTTCAGCCGAGGATTTGCGTGAACCCCTTCATAAGGCCTTCAGCCATGTGTATTCTCTAAAGGATTTTTTTTAATAAGAAGCAAGGAGCTTATTCTAAATTATTTATGTGACTTGTTGTTCAGGCCTTCAGCCGTTGTTTTAGATTTGTTTGTGGCCTTCAGCCGTGCAATAAGGTTTCAGCCGTTTTGTTGTAGTTGAAAATAAACTATCTTGCTAAAATTTTTTTTTGTTGATATTCTTTAATTGTAGTTGTCCTTCAGACGTGTAGTATAGGCCTTCAGACGTTAATTGTTTTCGTTGCATGTTTCTTTTTTTTTTAAAAAAAAAGTTTGCCTTCTATTTTTAATTGCTTTTTATTTCTAAGCCAGGCCTTCAGCCGTTCTTGTATTTTCTGTGTGGTTTCGGGGCTACAGGTCAGAAAGCATGTCAAGTTTTCTTTAACTAGGCCTTCAGCCGTGTTGTTTAATTGTGATGTTTTAAGCAAATGTGTAAATAAGTGGTTCTTAGAAAAATAAAATTTGTGTTTCATTGTGCAACTCACAGTAACTGTTTACGGTCCCATCCACAACCTTAACCTTATCTGTGCGCTCTCTGACAACCTACCAAACTGGTTTCAAAATTTTTTATAGTTTAAAACGCGAAACGATAGATTAAAGGAGTTGACATGTGTCCATCTTGCCTGTAGTACCACCTTTGGAGGCAACTGTATACTGGAAATGGGCACACAAAGCGAAATTTAGTTAGTTTGCAGAAAACACAACCTTTCACTGAGAACCCACACCTGATTCAGTTAAATCGTTTTCCGTTCAATCCTGCACCTAGGGCGGAAGTCCTTTTATGACAGATCAGGTGACCCATAGAAGAATAAAGAAGTTTTACCGGCGCTTTTGGCGTTAAAAATACTCCATTTGTTCCTGCTAAAGATGCATCTTTAAGTTTCGTAAAGAGAGACACTCCGGTGCAGGTGTGCGCAGTGATAGTCGACTGAGCAAAACTGAGAGACAGAGGTGTCTATACGTTTGCAGCGATAACTGTCAGCGGCAACGTTATCATACGTAAACATCCTGGCGGTGAAACTTTCAATTTACAAATGAACTTACACTCCTTCGAATAATTTTGAAAAATGTAATTACCTAAATCGGATTTTCTTCACTCGTTTGCGGGATACACACTGGAAAGATCTGTGACGAGTTAGTAGTAAGTGCCCTTCCTTGACTCGGAGGAACTCTGTCTTCCGCAGACAGTGCACAAACACTTGCCTTACCAGCTCACATCACCGAGGCACTTAAACTTTCAGTTTTCCACTAGTTACAATTTGGAAACATACATTAACAGATTACGAAGAAGCGTCTAGTATAGTTACAGGACAATAGGTATCGGAAATACTTTTCAAGCCCCATAAGTCACAGAACGTATGCATGGATACAACCTTGTTTTAATAGACATCAAAATGTGAACGTCCCAGAACGAAAGTTTTGACTGTAGCGGAGTGTGCGCATAAATTAAATGTCCAACTGATTAAAACTGTATACCATACTGACACTCGAACTCGGGACCATTGCCTTTGGCGGGCAAGTGCTCTACTAAATTAAATATGCATGCACCACTCACGACCCCTCTGCGCAGCTTTTTTTCCAACAGTACATTTCTTACCATCTCGTGTGAAACGTGCAAGTGGAGAACGCCTGGAGGAAGCCACTCCCTTCCTCCAGGAGCATTAGTCTTGCAAGTTTCGCAGGAGAACTTCTGTGGAGTTAGGAAGGTAGAACATAAGGTACTGCTGGAAGTAAATCTGTAAGATGGCAACTTGTGTAACTCAGTAAAACACTTGCCTGCGAAAGGCAAAGGTCCCGAGTTCGAGTGTCGGTCCGACACACAGTTTTTATCGTCCAGGAAATTTAAGTGTGAAGTCTGCTCAACCGATAATAACATAGCGAGGAGCTGGATAAGGCTGTAGACTCTTTCCAGTATTGGTCACTTTATAGGATGACTACACTGTTCGACCATGGTAAACAAAAGCACTTACTGGGAGCTAGCTCAGTCGGCAGAAAACAATGAATACTGTTAAAATACCAATGACAAAGAATTTTTTAATCAACCTCACAAGATGAGCTGCATAAATGCAGTCTCTTCCTTAACGAATCTTCTGATACACATAACTGAGAAATATCGATATCAAAAACTAAAGTCATGGCATTTCGAGGAAGAAACTCCATTCGATTAAAAGTCACTATTGATAAAGTTATGTTAGTGGTGTTCACACCAGTGAATTTGTTTGTAATGTAACGCACAAGTATGATGGAGATATTGAATATTAATATGCGATTTTCTCTAAAATGAGTGCTACAATACGTGGGAAGGTACTGTGGCACTGTAAAAAAGAGACAAATAAAAGTCTATGAACAATGACGTATTTATTGTCTGTTGTGTGGGAATCTGACGTGTGTGCTAAAGGACGGCAGGTGAAATGAGATAACTACGTGTGCGTAAGGGCTACGCCATAGACGTAATATAAAAAATGACGACGTTGGATGGTATCTGTACATCTTTGTTAGGAGCCAAAATTAATCAGTCTAGCAGTAAACGATTCAAACTTGCTAAGAATGAACGAAAATCACAAATCATAATAAGCTCCTGCTTATACCATTTCAGCGAGACATAATTCCAGAAAGACATGGAGTATAAAGCTTGAACAGGCCAGGCGGCCTAGGCTTTGGGAAAGATGATGATGCTGATTTCGTAAATGATTGTATTTGCCCCAAGAATGAGGCCTTGTAGCATAGTAAACGATATTTATTTGTACGTCAACGAACAGGTGATGTTTCGTTCTTGTTATGAGACTGATATACATCGAACGTCCCGAAATTTCAGATGCGAACATACCGATCGTTGTCAAAGGACCACCAGTTACGTAGCTGTTAACGCATGTGCTTTTGACAGTGCATGACACAAACGTCACCGTAATGTCAGCGTATCTGAACTACACATGTCGGCCTAAAAGGCCGGAAAATCGTCCTGCGGGGAGCATTTCATTCGAATGCTGTGAACGCCCGTGTTATTTGAACAGATGTACTCAGGCATTCTGCAGTAACACAACTGTTGTCGACAAGCGAACCGTGTGGCTGCAATAGAAGTACACCCTCGTTCAACATGCAATAACTTTAGCAGCTCCTAGGTTAAGTAATGAACATCGGGAATTCGTTTCGTTTCAGTGGTAAAAGCAAAGCGTCGAAGCATATGAAACAGTCACGGGTTAAATAAACTCTAGGGATTACAACACTTGAGATTTAGTGTTCCAACAAAATGTCGTGAAAGTGAAATGGACACCACGTTACACTGAAATTTATAAAGAGATCCGTAATTCTACACGTATGTTTCAGAGCTACTGTACACGACCTTTATCTTGGAAACAGTGCGTCGATTCCCTTTCGCGTGAAATGCGTTTCAGACATATCAATAAGAGAGGACAGAATATTGTATCTCACATTGTTCTAGAACCTGCTTCGAAATGGAAGAAACGAACGCAAATTAATCCTTTTCATATATTAAAATGGGATAAAATTAGTGTAGTAGGAAAGTTCTCTCAATACTGAACATTTTTTACTATACTCCGACCTGACAGTCAAGGGAAAGCAGGATTCCGTTATGATTGTGGACGGGGCCGTAATCGCTCACTATTGGTTACTTTTTACAGTTAAACACAATTTATTTAAACCAGTAATTCCAGACTCAACAATAAATAAAAGTACCACACGTTATTAATGAAGTACACAACAACTGTGTAAATAATAGTGTTTTGAGTGAGTTACAATTTAGCAAATCACCGTCAAATACAGATACAACAGATAATGTTTTAAAAGCAAGACACTGCGATCTGGGCAGAAGGCCTTACACTCCAGGAACGGAAATAAATTAAGAATTGTTTAAAACTCGCTGCAACTTGAAAATTGCAGGTATTGAAATATTAAAGGCAAGTCGCCACAAACACTGCAGAACGCATCAGCTGCCAAGAATCGCAGTAAATAAGGTTTTAAAGGCTTACTGCGTAAATACAAATACCAAATTAGAATTTTAAGACAAGTGACCACAGTCACGGCTGAAGGCCTTACACCCCAAGAACGGCAAAAAAATTAAGAATTGTTTAAGAACTCGCTGCAATTTGCAATTTACAGGTACTGAAATATTAAGGGAAGTCGCCACAAACACAGCAGAGGGCATCAGACGCAAGTAATGGCAGTATATAAGGTTTTAAGGCTTACTGCTAAAATACATATACCAAATTAGAATTTTAAGGAAAATGACCACAATCACTGCTGAAGGCATTACGCGCCAGGAATGGCAATAATATAAAAACATTTTGAAACCTGCTGTAAAACAGCAAATACAATAGCAAAAGTTTATTAATAAAAAAAAGCAACCGATCCAGACGGTGCTCCAGGAATCGACCTCTGAGAAGGTCCGGCAACAAACACTTTCGCGAGTGGTGAGATAGGCAGCCAAGAGTTGCATTCACTTCACAAGATGGTAACTCACACTAGTGACAGTCTAACGAATAACTAATGATAATCTTGCTGAAGTTACCTGAAATCCTATAAACCAAATGCAACGATGGAACAATACGTCAAAGCCGGAACCGGCGGTCTGCACTACGTCCCCAGAATATTGTGTTTAGAGTGCCCGGAACGAGAAAGGAACCACTACCTCCTCGCCTCGGCGACACTACGAGCAGCAACACGAACCCAAGTCACTGGAGAATAGCGAGATATTACAGTGGTGGAGGTTTCTCTACTTGCATTGAAAATGCACTCATCTTCAAGCTTGCTGGATCCGGTTTACTACGAGGTCGTGCACCCTCGCGACCACAGCCCTCCCTCTTGCAATCCATGCGTGCCACCAGCGGCCCAAGCGCTTTCTCGCACTGCGCGGACCTGTCTCCTCCTGAGTCCTCAACCGGACAGGCCCACTCACACGACCAGGGAAAACAACGACGTCGCCCCAAAGATAGGGCAACAGTCACCACATATCGATAACCGTCGCTGCTGCCACTAGCGGACAGGCAACGCTTGCGAAACCGAGTGGCGCCAGTCAACACGAGAAGAAGACAAAAAAAGCAACCATGCCAACTAAACGATACCGTCTGGCCTCCATCAGAGGGCGGAAACCTACAAACAGCACTAACGCGAGCCGCAGCGCGGCTCATATACGACTATTTTATCGGTGACAACATAAAAACTGTTCCTGACACTCATTTCTTCGCTGTTATCGTCATGACTCGCGCCTAAAAAGAATCGTTATTGTGGTACGTTGCTTATGTGTGGCGGTCTGCAGTGTTATTAGTTCAGCCCGCATCTCGTGGTCGTGCGGTAGCGTTCTCGCTTCCCACGCCCGGGTTCCCGGGTTCGATTCCCGGCGGGGTCAGGGATTTTCTCTGCCTCGTGATGGCTGGGTGTTGTGTGATGTCCTTAGGTTAGTTAGGTTTAAGTAGTTCTAAGTTCTAGGGGACTGATGACCATAGATGTTAAGTCCCATAGTGCTAAGAGCCATTTTTTTGTTATTAGTTCAGGAATGTCATATTCTAATGAAGCATCGTTTGATGTGCTTATACCACTCGGGGAATGTCGCCTGATGTGTCTACAAGACGACGCCTATCAGTGCACGTATTGTTGTTGTGGTCATCAGTCCTGAGACTGGTTTGATGCAGCTCTCCATGCTACCCTATCCTGTGCAAGCTTCTTCATCTCCCAGTAACTACTGCAGCCCACATCCTTCTGAATCTGCTTAGTGTATTCATCTCTTGGTCTCCCTCTATGATTTTTACCCTCCACGCTGCCCTACAATGCTAAATTTGTGATCCCTTGATGCCTCAGAACATGTCCTAGTAACCGGTCCCTTCTTTTTGTCAAGTTGTGCCACATACTCCGCTTCTCCCCAATTCTATTCAATACTTCATCATCAGTTATGTGATCTACCCATCTAATCTTCAGCATTAGTAGATGTTAATATGAGATGTGTACGCCCTTCGACTTTATGAAGGTTTTATTTCTGTTGCAGGCACTCTCAGTGAGGTTTCTGTCTGTGGAGGAATGTGTGATCTACCCCACCCTTCTGTGTTTCTGCTAGTGTCCACTATGGTAAAAGTCTTTACAAGAGCAGTAAGATTTACAATAATCTTTTTATTTATCTTTTCTCGCACAGTTCGCTCCAGTTCTTCAAGTCTGGGGGTCGTATTCTTGAAGCTGAAATCCTCACATTTTAGGTTCTCATCGTTCAATTGATCTAAATAATTTTGAAGAACTTTGTTGCAGAACTTTCGTTTTTATGATGATTTACTGCGTCACATTTTATTATGTCACGCTGTCTTTTGAATTTTCACATTATCAAAGACGAAATTACATTGTTCATCCTGAATACAAAAATACGTCCAATCACACTCGAGGCATGCTTACTAACACTTAACTCTGCGCTAGTAACAGTATTTCAAAGGGTTTACAAATTTTCTATTAGTTTAGATTATAAACATAATAAACGCTACTGGATTGTGTAATTAATAACAGAAATATTAAGTGTGCCAAATATTTCGTAATAATGTTTCAAATGTTTCTAAGAAAACAATTTTAACTGTACATTCAGAGCTAGTACATACCGATTGTAACAACGAAAATAAAGTAATTTCTTTTCACCAATTTTAGCTTGAAATATAACATATTATGTACAAAATTATATGAATTTTTTAGGAAAACAGCTGAGATAATATTGACCTGTCCAAAATTCGAAAAATATTACTGTTATCGACTACTACATTCATGAAAAGTAATACTGGATTAGGATGTCCCTTTAGAACTGGCAGCTCATTCATCCTCAGCAGCGGAATCCAGACTTCCAGTCTCTACTGGGCGCTAGGATCTGGAGCGAAGTCGACGTTCTAATTCATCCTAGAGGAGTTCGTTTAGTTTCACATCAGTACTCTGGGTGGAACAATCAAGAAATGTTATTGTCCACAAACCACTACCACACAGATGCATCTTCACGGTAATATGCATAGTCATGCTTAAGCCAACCTCTTCTACGAACTGTCCTTCTACTGTACGCATTACACAATGATGTCAGTGATGAAAATTCCTTTGAAATAGTTGGTGAATATTAACAGGCTGTTCCTGGACCCATTCATCCTTCATTCCGCATATCCTGATGAGCATCTCCTGATGAGCTGGTGGCAAAATGGTAAAATTTTTGTTTTTCTTTTTACTTGACTTGGGCGCTAGGATCTGGAGCGAAGTCGACGTTCTAATTCATCCTAGTGGAGTTCGTTTAGTTTCACATCAGTACTCTGGGTGGAACAATCAAGAAATGTTATTGTCCACAAACCACTACCACACAGATGCATCTTCACAGTAATATGCATAGTCATGCTTAAGCCAACCTCTTCTACGAACTGTCCTTCTACTGTACGCATTACACAATGATGTCAGTGATGAAAATTCCTTTGAAATAGTTGGTGAATATTAACAGGCTGTTTCTGGACCCATTCATCCTTCATTCCGCATATCCTGATGAGCATCTCCTGATGAGCTGGTGGCAAAATGGTAAAATTTTTGTTTATCTTTTTACTTGACTTGGGCGCTAGGATCTGGAGCGAAGTCGACGTTCTAATTCATCTTAGTGGAGTTCGTTTAGTTTCACATCAGTACTCTGGGTGGAACAATCAAGAAATGTTATTGTCCACAAACCACTACCACACAGATGCATCTTCACGGTAATATGCATAGTCATGCTTAAGCCAACCTCTTCTACGAACTGTCCTTCTACTGTACGCATTACACAATGATGTCAGTGATGAAAATTCCTTTGAAATAGTTGGTGAATATTAACAGGCTGTTTCTGGACCCATTCATCCTTCATTCCGCATATCCTGATGAGCATCTCCTGATGAGCTGGTGGCAAAATGGTAAAATTTTTGTTTTTCTTTTTACTTGACTTGGGCGCTAGGATCTGGAGCGAAGTCGACGTTCTAATTCATCCTAGTGGAGTTCGTTTAGTTTCACATCAGTACTCTGGGTGGAACAATCAAGAAATGTTATTGTCCACAAACCACTACCACACAGATGCATCTTCACGGTAATATGCATAGTCATGCTTAAGCCAACCTCTTCTACGAACTGTCCTTCTACTGTACGCATTACACAATGATGTCAGTGATGAAAATTCCTTTGAAATAGTTGGTGAATATTAACAGGCTGTTTCTGGACCCATTCATCCTTCATTCCGCATATCCTGATGAGCATCTCCTGATGAGCTGGTGGCAAAATGGTAAAATTTTTGTTTTTCTTTTTACTTGACTTGGGCGCTAGGATCTGGAGCGAAGTCGACGTTCTAATTCATCCTAGTGGAGTTCGTTTAGTTTCACATCAGTACTCTGGGTGGAACAATCAAGAAATGTTATTGTCCACAAACCACTACCACACAGATGCATCTTCACAGTAATATGCATAGTCATGCTTAAGCCAACCTCTTCTACGAACTGTCCTTCTACTGTACGCATTACACAATGATGTCAGTGATGAAAATTCCTTTGAAATAGTTGGTGAATATTAACAGGCTGTTTCTGGACCCATTCATCCTTCATTCCGCATATCCTGATGAGCATCTCCTGATGAGCTGGTGGCAAAATGGTAAAATTTTTGTTTATCTTTTTACTTGACTTGGGCGCTAGGATCTGGAGCGAAGTCGACGTTCTAATTCATCTTAGTGGAGTTCGTTTAGTTTCACATCAGTACTCTGGGTGGAACAATCAAGAAATGTTATTGTCCACAAACCACTACCACACAGATGCATCTTCACGGTAATATGCATAGTCATGCTTAAGCCAACCTCTTCTACGAACTGTCCTTCTACTGTACGCATTACACAATGATGTCAGTGATGAAAATTCCTTTGAAATAGTTGGTGAATATTAACAGGCTGTTTCTGGACCCATTCATCCTTCATTCCGCATATCCTGATGAGCATCTCCTGATGAGCTGGTGGCAAAATGGTAAAATTTTTGTTTTTCTTTTTACTTGACTTGGGCGCTAGGATCTGGAGCGAAGTCGACGTTCTAATTCATCCTAGTGGAGTTCGTTTAGTTTCACATCAGTACTCTGGGTGGAACAATCAAGAAATGTTATTGTCCACAAACCACTACCACACAGATGCATCTTCACGGTAATATGCATAGTCATGCTTAAGCCAACCTCTTCTACGAACTGTCCTTCTACTGTACGCATTACACAATGATGTCAGTGATGAAAATTCCTTTGAAATAGTTGGTGAATATTAACAGGCTGTTTCTGGACCCATTCATCCTTCATTCCGCATATCCTGATGAGCATCTCCTGATGAGCTGGTGGCAAAATGGTAAAATTTTTGTTTTTCTTTTTACTTGACTTGGGCGCTAGGATCTGGAGCGAAGTCGACGTTCTAATTCATCCTAGTGGAGTTCGTTTAGTTTCACATCAGTACTCTGGGTGGAACAATCAAGAAATGTTATTGTCCACAAACCACTACCACACAGATGCATCTTCACGGTAATATGCATAGTCATGCTTAAGCCAACCTCTTCTACGAACTGTCCTTCTACTGTACGCATTACACAATGATGTCAGTGATGAAAATTCCTTTGAAATAGTTGGTGAATATTAACAGGCTGTTTCTGGACCCATTCATCATTCATTCCGCATATCCTGATGATCATCTCCTGATGAGCTGGTGGCAAAATGGTAAAATTTTTGTTTTTCTTTTTACTTGACTTGGGCGCTAGGATCTGGAGCGAAGTCGACGTTCTAATTCATCCTAGTGGAGTTCGTTTAGTTTCACATCAGTACTCTGGGTGGAACAATCAAGAAATGTTATTGTCCACAAACCACTACCACACAGATGCATCTTCACGGTAATATGCATAGTCATGCTTAAGCCAACCTCTTCTACGAACTGTCCTTCTACTGTACGCATTACACAATGATGTCAGTGATGAAAATTCCTTTGAAATAGTTGGTGAATATTAACAGGCTGTTTCTGGACCCATTCATCCTTCATTCCGCATATTCTGATGAGCGTCTCCTGATGAGTTGGTGGCAAAATGGTAAAATTTTTGTTTTTCTTTTTACTTGACTTTTATTTTTTCCAATTGAATCATATGAACACAAGTTCAAATACGAGACACAAAGGCAGCTACGATTTCTGGAGCTCGGGCTATATGTTAACATTTAACGTTTTCGGAAGGCATTGACGGTTGACTATACCAAACATTTGGATGTCCTAGCGTTTAATACATGCTGTATGTATGCCAAACCGATTAGCCATGAGGTCTGACGTACGGCTTTCCGGTTTGGGAAGGAGCGCCTGGTTCCCAGCATGAATCCGTCCGGCGGACTTGTGTCGAAGTCCAGTGGGCCGGCCAGTCTGTGGATGGTTTTTATGTTGTTTTCCATCTACCTCGGCGAATGCAGGCTGGTTCCCCTTATTCCGCCTCAGCTACACTGTGTTGGCGATTGCTGCACAAACAAGTTCTCCATGTACGCGTACACCACCATTACTCTACCACGCAAACATAGGGGTTACACTCGTCTGGTGTGAGACGTTCCCTTAGGTGAGAGCGGGGGGGGGGGGCACCGGGGGCCGAACCGCACAAGAACCCTGAAGATTGGTTCGGTGTGGGGCGGTGAGGTTGGGAAGTGGACTGCGGTAGTCGTCGTGGGGTTGTGGACCACTGCTGATGCGGCGGAGACGGAGACTCTCCGTCGTTTCTGGGCCGCCGGTTAACATACAATACGCTGTATGTAATAATGTTAGATAATTAAGGGTCTCTGTCATTCCATAAAGCCCAATTTTGATATGCTGAAGCGTTCAGGAAGTGATAGCGGTGTTATTTTTTACGTCACTCACTCTGTGCAGTTGAACTTACATTCACTCACAAACTATAAGCGTTACCTCATAAGTGTAATATATCTGTCTTTCATGGAAGGCAAACGTTGAATATTCTGGAAAAGCGGATCTATAGAAAGGAAACGGTATAACACACATTGTTCAAAAAGCGCTTATCTAGACAGTATGTCCATCAATTTGCCCCATTGTCTGTAAAATAAACGAAAAAAGTGCCTGATGGCGCCTATCTCGTTATTTTCGGGCGAGTGGTCTTTGTGGAACACATCAAGAAAAAATACATCAACAACATCATGTAGATTACTTTTTAAGTGAAACTGCTTATAGGGGAATCCAGGATCTACTTCAACTCTCCCTCCACGTTTACTGTGTCTTCGCTGTTATTAGCTTGTATACGAATGAAAGTTTTCTAATGTCAACAGTGATACGAGTTCACTTATTCTCTTTCCGCGTGGTTTGAGGCACCATTGCCCGGATTGCGCGGTCCTTCCCGCCGGAGGTTTGAGTGCTACCTCGGCCATGGGTGTTTGTGTGTTGTTCTTAGCGTAAGTTAGTTTAACTAGTGTGTAAGTCTAGGGACCGATGACTTCAAAAGTTTGGTCCCTTGGGAATTCACACACATTTTCACTTATTCTAGTGTTCAACTAAGAGTCTTGAAATATTCAGGAGTTTACAAACCAATTTATGGCCAAACAACATTTATACAATGATTTCCATAATACAAACGCATTTTAGTGTTTTTTCTGCAATCAGTCCATAACATATCTCTAGTATAAATTTCAAAGTGAAAAAAGTAAAGAATGTTTCAGATTTTTACTACAGTTCTATAACTTTTTCAGATAACCATCCACAACTATCGAACTGTTAATATATGTTGCATCCCTCAAATGTTTACCTTACATGGAAGGTATTAAAGATTTACATTAAATTCATATACATTTCTTATTTCAGGGTCTGTTCCCAACGCCAGAAGGTTGCTGGTGACTTCGTGTGGGTAAGTACCAAATTTACTTTTGTGAGAGTAATTACAAAAATTTATGCATTGCACTTGCCGCTTTAATTCTCTATGAGAGCCTGAACATTCAACAATAATATCCAATGTCTCAGCGAGGAACGTAACTGATGAAGATAATAGTAGTTTTTGTCTAAGCCACGGATTTTCATGAAGTGACAGTTGCACAGATAAGTTTGTAGCACAAATACACGTTTGCACTTGCTTTAATAGCAGTCACTGCGAAGAAAACTGCATGACTAGTGATTGAAGAAAGATAACTGAAATGGTCCAACTGAGGGGTATACGTTCAAGTACCTGCTAATGATTCAGATTCAGTGCCGATCCTAAGTATCTATGTGTTTCCACAGTCTGAGATACTTCGGCTGCACAGCCAAGAACCTTACGCACAGTGTGGTAGAAGACACAGTAGATATGTGAAACATAATTGTGCACAGGTGCGATTGTGCGAATGAGTAGCCTGGCCGGGAGAATCG
This sequence comes from Schistocerca americana, assembly GCF_021461395.2. NCBI lineage: Eukaryota > Metazoa > Arthropoda > Insecta > Orthoptera > Acrididae > Schistocerca > Schistocerca americana. The sequence goes on along the minus strand of NC_060121.1, from coordinate 165,826,357 downwards.
TGTTCACTGGCTTGCTTTCCATGAATTCACGGTAATAGAGCCATGAATATAGAGTTCGAACTTGTCTATTTGCTCTTCCTGATAGGATTGTTATTCGACGAATTTATCACACTTTGTGACTGTCTCTAGATCACCACCTGCGTGAGTGATCATGCCATTTGTTTCTACCTCTCCCAGAGTAGGATACTAGCTGGCAACTGGAATGTTTCTTACCGAGCACCATCCAGAGTATAGCACGGATTCTAAGTTTCTGAAGTCATGGAAGCAGCACTTGGAAATACAAGTTGATGGCAGCAGCAGCTTAATGCAGAGATAAATATTTAGTTATCAGCAGCAAAAATAAAACGGAAACTAAATACGACTGCGGTTGTGACCATCTCAAAACTGCGTTTATGTCACCAGTTGTTCGAGACTTTCACTATCTAGTCACAGCTTGGCTGTCTAATAGAGGTCAGCAGGAAATGGGTGCTGCGGAGCACCCCTCACCATGAGAGGTACCCAGTGATGGGATCGACTTCTTGAATCCATGATGTAGTTAAGATCGCAGGTATCACACTCAACACCATTCAACCTGGCGGGCCCTCTACTGCAAGGAACTGATGAAAAAAATCCGGAATTTTGCGACGGCGCTCAATAGCGTTAAAAAAGTAGCATTGTATGGACTGTTCGCGTCTCTTAATGGACTTGGTAAGACCTTCGCATGGGAAATGTGTGGTTTCGAATACCATACTGTGCTTTACATATTGTTTATTTTTTAATTTTTATCTAAATGGACTTGATCATTATTTTTATTCAATTCTTTGATTTAAATGTAATTTTTAATTCTATTTCTGAGTCACAAAATTGTGATCATCATATCAGCTCCCGAGTTTTCTCTCATTTTTCATCTTTTTCCGATTGAAATGTTTCTGATTTAATTTCAATTAATTTTAAGTATTAAATTCGATTTTTCGTTCTATGGTCCTATTTTTTCGTCCGCGTTATTGTATTAATTATTTCTGTTCCTCATTTTGCTTTCAAGTTGGTTTTAGTTATAACTTCTTGTTTCTTTTAAATGTTAACCTGCGTTGTTTTATCCCCAGTGCATAGGAATTTAGGCCATGTTTATGTATATACACTCCAAGAAATTGAAATAAGAACACCGTGAATTCATTGTCCCAGGAAGGGGAAACTTTATTGACACATTCCTGGGGTCAGATACATCACATGATCACACTGACAGAACCACAGGCACATAGACACAGGCAACAGAGCATGCACAATGTCGGCACTAGTACAGTGTATATCCACCTTTCGCAGCAATGCAGGCTGCTATTCTCCCATGGAGACGATCGTAGAGATGCTGGATGTATTCCTGTGGAACGGCTTGCCATGCCATTTCCACCTGGCGCCTCAGTTGGACCAGCGTTCGTGCTGGACGTGCAGACCGCGTGAGACGACGCTTCGTCCAGTCCCAAACATGCTCAATGGGGGACAGATCCGGAGATCTTGCTGGCCAGGGTAGTTGACTTACACCTTCTAGAGCACGTTGGGTGGCACGGGATACATGCGGACGTGCATTGTCCTGTTGGAACAACAAGTTCCCTTGCCGGTCTAGGAATGGTAGAACGATGGGTTCGATGACGGTTTGGATGTACCGTGCACTATTCAGTGTCCCCTCGACGATCACCAGTGGTGTACGGCCAGTGTAGGAGATCGCTCCCCACACCATGATGCCGGGTGTTGGCCCTGTGTGCCTCGGTCGTATGCAGCCTGATTGTGGCGCTCACCTGCACGGCGCCAAACACGCATACGACCATCATTGGCACCAAGGCAGAAGCGACTCTCATCGCTGAAGACGACACGTCTCCATTCGTCCCTCCATTCACGCCTGTCGCGACACCACTGGAGGCGGGCTGCACGATGTTGGGGCGTGAGCGGAAGACGGCCTAACGGTGTGCGGGACCGTAGCCCAGCTTCATGGAGACGGTTGCGAATGGTCCTCGCCGATACCCCAGGAGCAACAGTGTCCCTAATTTGCTGGGAAGTGGCGGTGCGGTCCCCTACGGCACTGCGTAGGATCCTACGGTCTTGGCGTGCATCCGTGCGTCGCTGCGGTCCAGTCCCAGGTCGACGGGCACGTGCACCTTCCGCCGACCACTGGCGACAACATCGATGTACTGTGGAGACCTCACGCCCCACGTGTTGAGCAATTCGGCGGTACGTCCACCCGGCCTCCCGCATGCCCACTATACGCCCTCGCTCAAAGTCCGTCAACTGCACATACGGTTCACGTCCACGCTGTCGCGGTATGCTACCAGTGTTAAAGACTGCGGTGGAGCTCCGTATGCCACGGCAAACTGGCTGACACTGACGGCGGCGGTGCACAAATGCTGCGCAGCTAGCGCCATTCGACGGCCAACACCGCGGTTCCTGGTGTGTCCGCTGTGCCGTGCGTGCGATCATTGCTTGTACAGCCCTCTCGCAGTGTCCGGAGCAAGTATGGTGGGTCTGACACACCGGTATCAATGTGTTCTTTTTTCCATTTCCAGGAGTGTATTTTGCGTGCCAGTGAGACGGAGGTGGCGGCCAAAAGGGCTGGGGTCAAGAATTCTGAATCCTGGCCATGACGTAACCCTTACATTTGTGACCTGTCACCGAGTCGCTCCTTTATCTCGTGCATGTTGTTTTTTTTATTTTAGTTATTTATTTTCTACGAAAGAAAAGGTATTCACGACTTCATAAGAAACGACCTCGCATGAATTGAAAAGAACAACATAAACTTGAGTCCTCGAACGAAATGAAAAATCGTAGTCGGAGAAAAATAATTAGAGGATCATTTTATTGATTGGCGACTCCATGTTGTCTTGTGCACTACGACCAGATAACAGGTATACTTGAAAAAAGAGACAGCATTGGTCGTATATTTTTTACTATTGCAAAATCGATTTTCTGTCACTGAGGTCAGCACTGAAGATGGTCACTCAGTGACAGAAAATCGATTTTGCAATAGTAAAAAATATACGACCAATGCTGTCTCTTTTTTCAAATTAGAGGATCATCCTTAAAGGAAAAAAAGGAATTGCAAATGGCAGAATAAGTAGTAGAGGCAAACAGTTACAAGACCGTCTGGGACAATAAAAGAATATATTTCCTAAGAAAAATAAAATTAGTACTCCATCTCTCGATAAGGGAAGCAAAATAAAGGACTACTAATATTTTACGCAAAAAGGAATCTTCCTCTCGAAGGGTAGTTGTGAATAAATGGAAATTTTTGTAAAATTTACTTATGGAAAATACCAGCTAAAGAGCGTTTTGTATGAAGTTCAAAGCAAATTACCTTCGAAAAAGGAATCGGAGAAAAATAAATAAATAAAGGAGAAAGAGACGGGAGAAAAATGAATAAATAAGTAATTAAAAATATATAAAATCCCTCAGTCCTGCAAGGCAATTAAAATTCTCACTCCAATTTACTAATGAGTGTCTCAGCCTCAAAAAGAAGACAAGAAGAAAATTAAAAACATGAAAAATAACAAAGATAAAACAATAATTCTTCCATGGCAATAAATGAAGTCTTAATGGCAAGAAATAAAAATCCAGTACCTTATTTTTTCATATCTTTTTCTTTCTCGATTCGTCTTCCTCTCTTTTAGTTTTGCTTCTTCTTCAAGACTGTGCCATGTCAAATCACATTAAATTCCTGTGATTTTCGCCTCAGGCGGGGTTAGGAATCTTGTCATGCTGTATTTAACAGTTACTGAAATTTTTGTTTGGTTGGGATTTGTAAAATTCGTTGAAAATATCTTTGTTACGAACGTGTCTTTCAGAACGTTTGGTGGGTCCCATATGGCGTAGGTGGTGTGTCCTAAGAGCCTCACTGTGATGATTCTATTTGCTTTTGGAAAAGGTTTGATATCCAGGATTGTAGATGTCTCTGTCGAAAACGACCGGTTAATCCTTCTGTTTATAGACGTGAGCATACCACAGTATATGTGCCACACATCGCGTGCTCCTACGGCTAAACATAGGCTCGAGTGTACCCTGTTGTCCACAGTTCTCGCACTTTGGGGACGCTGTTATGTTAATAGCCGTTAGTCATTCGTTAGTAACCATAGTTCTACTTATAACATTATACCACGTGCCGCGCGATTCTACAAACATTTAGCCAACCATCTCCCAGTTGAGGTGTTCGGTGATGTCATACCTGACATCTCATGATATGCCGCCCGCGTCTTAGAATCTCTAGCAATCGAAAAATTGTAAAAATAAAACCATAAGAATCGCCAACTTGTACGGTGTCTTAGATACGTAGACTGGCGCACAGTCAGGAGGATGTCCGTAGGTACGAACAAGGGCAGCTGTCGTCTTGTGATGGGTGTTCTCTCTATTATTGTTATTTTGTGGAGAAGCAAGGCAGCACATTTCTTTTCTGACATCCACGAGCTGGAGTCCTCCACGAGACCTGGACTGGATGCACGTGGCAAATTTCACTTTGGAAATGTTGCCGCTCCTCCACAACCAGTTTGCTACTTGGATTATCGTTCTAGCTAGCGCAGATGGGACAGTGATGACTTGAACCAAGCACCAAACTTTAGACAAGATGTAAGTATTAAGTCCACCTTTTGTAGGCGGTGTAATTACGTGTTGGAGTGATAGATCACGAAACTCTTGATGGTCGTGGGGATATGGCGCCAATCATAAGCGGCCACCTTTGAGGACGTGCAGAGAAGAGTAGTTCCGACAAGCACCTATCGGGTGTAGCACCGTTTTTTCTGGGATCATTTCTGCAGCGGTAGCCTGAGAAAAAACATTGAAGACAGGTTTGACTAAGGTGACGTCCTTCTCATGTCGTATAAATACGCCGAAATCATCAGCGTGCGCAATACATGACGCAGCTTCTATGTCGATCTCTCATAGAGTGCCACTAGTTCGTCGAAGGAGGGAGTCGAGAAAATAACAAAAGGGGCCATAGAATGGGGATATCATTGTCGCACTGCGCCAACCTCTGTGACCGAGTGGTTCTAGGTGCTTCAGTCCGGAACCGCGCTATGCTACGGTCTCAGGTTCGAATCCTGCCTCGGGAATGGATGTGTGTGGTGTCCTTAGGTTTGTTAGGTTTAAGTAGTTCTAAGTCTAGGGGACTGATGACCTTAGATGTTATTAAGTCCCATAGTGCTTAGAGCCATTTGAACCATTTGAACCTGTCGCACCGACATTTGGTCATTAACTAAAATCCTTGATGTTGGACGCGTGGGGTAGCCGAGCGGACTATGGCGTCATGTCACAGCCCTCGTGGCTCTCCCCTGTCAGAGGTTCGAGTCCTCCCTGGGTGCGTGTGTTGTCCTTAGCGTAAGTCAGTTAAAGTTAGCTTAAGTAATGTGTAAGCTTACGGACCGATGACCTCAGTAATTTTGTGCCATAAGACCATACCACAAATTTCAAAATTTTTCCTTGATAACGCTGTGGTTAGAATTTGCTTAAGGGTGTCAACAAATGTCTCACGGAAAGTCTCTTTGCCCTACCAGGGCAAAAGGGTAATTGTGGTTGATCGTGAAAAAGGCTTTCCTGATATTAATTTATAGCATCGCCCTGGCGTCCGAGTGGCAGAGAAGTGAGGGATGACGTCCATGTAGTAACTCATGGCTGTAAGGATGCCCCTCCCTGTCACGGCGCGCGTCTGAGAAAAGCTGATGATTTTCCGCGTAACAGTTATCAATCTGGTGGCGACGTATTTGCTGAACAGCATATAATCACTGTTCGGCACCGTGATAGCACACGGTCGACCCCAGAGCTCTCAGGGAGCAGGACGGTCATTCCCTCCAGGAATTCTTCCGGACACTGAACGGCACACAATAGCTCATTCCACTTAAAATTCTAAAGGGATCCCATCGAAACGTGTTTCTAGCAGACGCTCGTAGAGTATCCTCATCATCCTCTATCTTGACTTCGGAGTGAACATTAACGTTGTCCCGACGTGTAATCAATGGTTGAATTTTGCCTGTGAGTAATGTGTAGCCGCCCCATCTAGGTCCGGTGCTGCAAATCGTTTCTAAAATAGGTCAAAATTTGCACATATATGTAGTTCTACGTCGTGAGTTTTTCCCCGTTTTCAGATGTAAGGCACTTGGTCAATTTGTCAGCATCCCGGCTCTGCTCTCTTTCTATATGGTGGATGGTCGTTGGATCATCAAAGGTCCCTATACCGCTGCTTCTAAGTAAGGAACGTTGCAGGTAGTGTACCTGGAGTTTAAAAATATGAGGTTTGTCAGCTTTAAGTTGGATGAGAACTTGCCCGTCTTCTAAAATTTGATAATGAAACTAGTTCTACTTTTCCATAGTGCAGCTTCGACACTAAAACATTTTAAAATAACCAGTTGAACCTACAAGCTGAAACAAATGTATATATAGTTCGCCACCTTTTCACTACAGGAAGTAAACGTATCTTGAATCTGCACACGTAACGAGGGAGCACGGACAAATGTTAAAAGTCCATATTCGGGATCTGCGTGATTTGCTCACCTGCGAACATGGCCGCCTGGCTGTTCACTGGCGAGCGCACGAGCTCAAACAGCCTCCAGTCTTAGCGCAGTTCACATTTACGGTTGACGGTTATTCTGAAGAGGTTCCTGCAACACCTTGACACACGCTGCGTAAGTGTAATGTTTAAATCGTCTGGCGGCATCGCAAGTTGTGTACGGGCTTCATCTTTGGACTTAGATGAAAACGTTCAGTGGAGCCATGTCAAGAGTACATGGAGGGCACTTGATAATGTCATCACATCCTTTCCATCAACCAGGAAAAAGTTTGGTGATAGCTTTCCTAACCTTAAATATGTATTGAGACTGGCACCTACCACGCAGACCATACAATTCTCTACAAATTTCTGTCGTGCCAACACTAATAAGGCTATAAGCAGAAATAAATAAAGCAACAGCTGTATTTTCATGTCTGATTTGCTCCAGAAGCAATTTGTTTCGACATTCTATTGTGGCGTCATCAGTCCCCATGAACAACATAGTAACAGCAATGAAGCATCTGGGAGCACGTAAAATTTTGGGTAACAAATTTCATATGAATTGTATATTACCATTATACGTAATTGCGTTAAGGAGCCTGTAACTAAATGTAAGAGTCCAGCACAGTAAAATTTAAAAGAGACACTCCATCAACACATTAGTATGTTTAGGTTCCGAGTATATCACTTACTGAAAGAAATAAAAATAATATATTGAAAGATCCGCCTCTGTTGCGTAAATTTTCTGGTCGTTACCCAGGTTTCGGCTAGATTAATCTAGCCTTCTTCAGAAGCATAAAGTTACTATAACACGCCAGAGTAAGGCACAGCCAATATTAAAAATTAAAACCTATACAACCGTGGTACCATGTCGAATTAAAACTACTTAACTGAGGTCCAGCCCCGGCATCACTTCACCACGCGGTCGGTTGGGAGCGGCAACTACGTTGGCACTGACCGTTGCACGCGGAACTGCTCTGAGCACATAGCAACTCGCGCGCGTGCGCATACGGAGAGTCAAGGCTGTATTTCATTGACTGTCTGTATTTCACGTATTGGGAGCTGATAGCTGTAATTGTAAGCAAACGAAGCATTATGTAGATGCAGTTTCTATGTGTATTAACTATACGCAAATTGTATTAAATGGTAAGAAATTTACTTGGTTGTGTATATAAAGTTTAAGGATTACCTTTACGACTTTATGCACATATGGTCATCGTGTGAAGTATCCCCACCGAACATGACTAATAGCGAATACCTTACTTGTCTCACTTATTTAAAATCTTACACATTATCTATAATTTAATTAGGGTGTAACTGGCTGTACAACGCCTCTGTCATCACACTTTACTACTATTGACCGACGCAGGTCAAGCATATTAATTTAAGTGTGGCGGAGGGTACAATGTCTCCATCATTACGCTTACGTGCTATTGACCGACATGGGTCAAGTATACGAAAATACAGTCTACGATGTCCGTGAAACGGGAAATATTTTCTATTGGTAACATTGTAAGTAACGCGATACACGTGTAACCTTATCGTTATCATTAAAAGGGGAAATATTTAGAGCAGCTAAGTTCCACGTTACTTTGCTGTATTATTGTTAAATTCATCTATGCTATTGACAGACATAGGTCACGCATATTAATTAAAGCGTGGCGGAGGGTACAACATCTCCGTCGTCACGCGTATGTGCTATTGACCGACATAGGTCAAGTGTACTAATATATAATCTACAATGAACCTTTGACGGGAATAATCTTCCACAGGTAACATTGTAAGTAACGCGAAATGCGTGTAACGTTACCACTATCATTGAAAGGGGAAGTGTTTAAATCAGCTAAGTTTTAGGTTACTGTGCTGCATTATTGTTAAATTCAACTCTAATGGCGTCCAAACTCTCGTGAAAGAGTATTGGGCTAAACTTAAATTTAAAGAAAGTGCGAGGCTTGATGTCTGAACATGGTATGCAGCGACCAAGAGAGAAATATGGTGGTCAATGTAACAGGAATAAATTAAACCAAAAGTAACAAAGATTGGAAACCTTCGAAAAAGTTTTTATTTCTCAGCAGCAGCTGATCGTTCAAAAGATTTTCTTTATCGGATAACAAGTGTTAAATTTGCATCTCCTCTAGAATATCTGGCTTTGTTCCTTTTACCTCACAGCGCAACAGCTCAGTACTAGTTGGAGGATTGGGTGCATGGGACATTTGGACGAGGTGTTCGGCGAAAGTCGAACCCCGTGTGCCGTAACCACTTCTCGTTGGGACATGCTATTTATATCTTGCTGACAACGCTCTCCCTGTTTGGGCGATGTAAAAGCTAGGGCTCTCAGCACACGTGATTTTATATACCCCGGAGAGAGACAGTTTGTCCTTAGCTATTTTTAAAGAATGGATTTAATTTTTCTCAAGGCTGTTGTTGGTAGAATATGTTGCCTTATAACCATAGTTCTTTAGAATTCGCCCTATTCTCTATGAAGCTTTACCTATAAAAGGAATGGAGATTACGTTCGCATGGTTATCATCTGATGTGGTACCTAATGTAGATGAAGTCATGCTTCTCTTGTTATTTACTCTCTTGTTATAAAGTTGTTTTACAATTTCTGGTTTATAACAATTATTTTCAGCAATCACTTCGAGTGCTAATAATTCGTTCTCCAATGCCTTAGCAGAAAGGGGAATAGCGAGCGCTCTATGTAAACTGGAATGAAAGAAGGCTATTTTATGAGATTGCTGCTGCACTGAGTCTGCTGGTATGATGTTGTCACAGATGGTACATTTTCTAAAGATGTTAAATTCGAAACGGTTATCCGCTATAGTGAGATTGAGGTCTAGATAATTCAGCGATCTATTGGGACATTCCATTTCGAGAGTAAAAATTATTTTATCGTGGAGTTCATTGAATGTTGGAAAAAAGTCTGGTCTATATCTTTCTGGGAAGCATCCACTATGAGAAGTATATCATCAACGTATCTTGCGTAAAATGTTATTTTACTCGGTATCTCTGTATTATTTACAAAAAATTGTGATTCTATCGCATTCAGGAATATTTCAGATAGAATACCGACCAGGGGCTCCCCATTGCTAACCCAAAAGGTTGCGAATATATTTTTCATTATAGGAGAAGTAATTGTGTTTCAAGACTATGTTCAAAAGGGTCATTAGTTCATCACTCGTCTTGTGGAGGCGCAGGTTACATTCTAAAACTCTCAGTCTTTGGTGTACAGGTACATTGGTATATAGACCTGTAATATCAAGTGACGCAAGCTTTGACGTTTCCGAGCAGGTTAATGTTTTCAGTTTCTTTGCTAATTCTACTGAATTTTTAACTGAGTAGTTTTCTGCGAAAACAAAATTATCTTTTATCTTATAGTGCAGGTATCTGGCTAGCTTTTAGTATGCACTATTAGTGCTGTCCACGATCGGTGGAATCGGGTGATGGTTCTTGTGGACTTTAAATTGGCCCTTCAGGGTGGGTGGTGTGGAATCATATTTATCAGGCATTTTTTTCGAAACTCCCCTATCAATTTTTTTTTGTTTTTGTGGAGGCCTGCTCGTATTTCTTATATATTAGAGCAATACGCTAAAATTTCTTAAAATAAAACTATCGTTCTAAAAACTGGATCAACCAGTATATTCTTGCACAGAGTTTGATTCCATTCAGGGTTTTCCTTACTCTGACACCATACACTACGTTTCACTGGAACTTTGACTACAATTTACTGCACGATTTTTGTCAATTTTATTTAATTACGTCTCACAAGGGATTATGTAACGACAATCTCCTAAACGTTACTCATGCAGGCTCACTTTTTTATGGTCTGCTGTTTCTACGAGCCCAGTCTTAGGTTGACAGTTTTATCTATTTCATTTCTTTTAGCAACTAATATATTTGGAACCTACACATGTAGGTAGGGTGATGTAGCACTACTTTTAAAGTAGTACTCTTGTTTCTTTCTGACCCTGATGCTATTAGGTTTTGAGGGCTAGAGGTCTTTCATTTCCCAACCTATACTTCTCATGTGGGATGGGCAACGGCCTGGAAGACGGAAGAGGGTGATTGGTGACACCTCAACGGCAGAAAGGGCGGAGGAACCACCATCACTAAACACATGATGTGTGAGGTTTACTAGTCCCCCATCAGGCGACTCCCCAGATGGCGGATAGGAGAATGTCTCTCAGATATGGGTGATACTGGTGAAATGAAACAGCCAGGGTGGACCAAAACTAGTAAGCTGTAGCGTCTGTCTCAGAATGAGAGGCTGCAATCAGCGTCTGACCCAGAATGGGCGGCTGAATTTCACACATTGTGGGGCTCACTACCTCATTAGTCAAAACCCCGTTATCCTTCGGGATAACCCAAAATTTCTTTTTATTATTTTTATTCTCTTTTCGTGATGTAAACACAACCTCTTGGATTACATACCCCAGGTGGTAACCAATTCACTCCCGTTCATGGGACAAGTAGACCTCTGGATTCTGGGGAGTCTACAACATCATGTCATAAGAAATCTAAGACTTCCTTGACAAACATAAATATAAACTCTCTTCTTCAAGTTGGAAAATTGAAGCAAACGCTAGACATACTAAAAGATAAAAATGTAATGATCTCAGCTGTACAGGAGAACAGGTTCACAGATGAATGTTGTTTTGAATCAGAAGGCCTTAGAATATTCAAGGGAAAACCTGGCAAAAGAGTCACAAAAAAATATACCACATCTAGGCACTTGCTTTATTGTCAACAAAAAATTGATCGATTCAGTCTTGGATTTCTCTTCAAGTTGTGGAACAATGTCAACACTGTATTTCAAATCTATGAATAAAGCTTATATGACAGTAAATTTCCATGCTCCCAGAAATGAATCAAACAAAAAAGAATCAGAATCAGTTGACAAAATTTGGGAAAAACTTGAAGAAACAATTGACAATGTTCCAAAACACCATTCCATAATTTTATGGGCGATTTTAATGCAGAAATTAGCAGAGAAAAAAGTATAAACAAATTGTTGGTGACTACCCTGCACATAAAAGAACAAATAAAAATGGTGAGTTACTAATTGATATTTGCAAGAACTGTGATCTTCTTTTAAAATCCATAGCCTTCAATCGTCTACCTCGAGAAGCCAAAACTTGGAAACACCCTAACACGATATTTGGAGAATTCCATCTGGACCATGTAGCTATTTCTAAAAAATCCACCAGGAAAATTTTCAATGTTAAAGCTTTGGGGTATGCCAACATTAATTCTGATCACTACTTGTTCTGGTAAAAATGAATATCAACCCACATAGCCGAAAGAACCTTTCCAATATTTCAAGAAAAAACAGACCTCCAAAATTTGATATAAGTAAACTGAAAGATGTCAACAACAAATTTACAGAAACTCTACACAGCAAACCAAATAAAACAGACTGGAACAAAATTAAAGAAGCCATGGTACAATCATCCACTGAAAATATACTGACCAATAAAAAATATAAACACCCGTGGTGGAACAAAGATTGTAATTAAGCAATAGAAAAGCGAAAACAGGCTTGGATAAAATGGAATAGTAATAAAACCTCCTAAAATCACGAAAACTTCTTGAAGGTTAGGAAAGATACGTCAAAATATTGAGAACAACTATGAGACTCTTCAACAAAAACGAAATGGATGAAATAGAAGCAAATTTTAGAAGAGATCACGCTCGGGAATTTTATAAAGTCTTTAAATCGCAACTATAGAAGTTTAAACCTCCTACGTTACATATAAGAGGACTCGATGGAAAACTAAATTTGAATGACAAATCGTGTGCTGCAGCCTTTGGAAACTACTCGTCATCCCTACTGAATGCTGAAAATCCAAATGAAAAGCTTGATTTCTATCCTACTGTTCCTCCTGCAGGTAGTCCCCCTCCCACATTAGATGAAATCACGAAAACTATAGAAGGCTTGAAAAATAACAAATCTGGAGGTGAGGATCGCATCTTGGCTGAAATGTGGAAATACGCAGATCATGATACAATAAAACATCTCCATGATATCATAATGAAGATTTGGGAAACTGAAACTCTACCTCCAGGTTGGACCGTACCAATTATTCACCAGCTCCATAAAAAAGGCGATAAGAGTGATCTCAATAATTACCATGGAATCTCTTTGATACCAACGACGTACAATATCTTTTCCAGACTGTTAAACAGAGCTGAATGGGCGAATATCAATCTGGTTTCATGACATCAAGATCCTGTGCACAGCAGGTCCATAAACTGAATTCTGTTATATCATATGCCGAATCAAGATAAAAATCGTTTGTTGTGACATTTGTCGACTTTCAAAAAGCGTATGACACAATTGACAGAGAAACAACCAAGAACACTGTTGCCGAATTAGGTCTTTATAGGAAAACAATCAATCTGATAAGCGCCACTTTAAATAACACAGTGTCAAAAGTCAAGTTCAGAGGCGAGCTAGCACAACCACTTGAAATCTGTTCAAGGGTGAGGCAAGGTGACCTCTCTTCATTGCTTTTCAACTGTCAGGAAAAGATAGTCATAGAGTGGAAAACAACCGTACCACCAGGTTATGGGATTCAAATTGGACACAAAAGAAATGGCCTCAGTGGAAACTGTTTGGCTGTTACTGATGATCTGGCACGCATTACAAATAATATTGACAAAGCTAAGGTTCAAGTGTCCAGCCTACAATCAGTTGCTGCTAAAACAGGCCTAAAATAGAATTTAACAAAACTGAATTCATCACAAACATCAAACACGCTCCTCCTCATATTGAAATGCGACAAGAGAAAATCAAGCAGTTCAATAAATTGAAATATCTTGGAGAAATAATTTCACTTGACGGTTCATAAAAATGCAGCTGTAGAAAGTAGGTGTTCTAAACTAGAAGGTGCTTTTCATCTGTGCAAAGACATATACAAAAGCAAAACCCTGTTTTTAAACCAAAAGCTTTGTCATTATAATACCGTAACTAGACCGTCAGCTTTGTATACATCCGAATGTGTAAACATGACGAAGAAAGGACCACTACGAAAACTTGAAATAAAAGACGGGAAAGAAAACGGAGAATCCCGACGAAGACACAACTGCGAATTATACGAACATACAGAAGTCATTGTTACCAGCATGATGAAGCAGAAAATGATGTTTTTTGGTCATCTGGAAAGAATGAACCCGCAAAGACTTACTCATCGCATACATTCATCAATTTCAAAAACAAAATCGTATTCAAAATGGACAAGCCAAGTTAAATAGGATTTACAGGAAGCTGAAATTTCCTTTGATGACATTCAACATCGATTTGTTTTCAGAGAAAAAGTGAAAATTGCTAAAATCCTTATTTCGCTTACTACGTTAGTTCCACGTCCTGCCTACAAATGGTCAAAAAAGAGAATAGAAGCACAGTCAGCCAAAATGAAATTCTGGAAAACACAATCAGGGAAGAGATAAAAATCTTCGTGGTCCATAGCAGTTCGAAACGATAGCAAAAAAATAAAAAAAAATTTTTTAAAATTTAAAAAAGTTTTAAAGTCTATGGCAGTTTGTTGCATTTAGTGACTAATTTAATTACATATAAAGATAATGTGCAATTCGTAAGGAGTTTGTTACCCTTAATTTTATGCGCCCTCAGGTGTTTAATTTCAGTTACTATATTGATAATGGAGCCTGATGATTGCATAATGGAATGCCAAACCGCCTGCCTCTGTAATAAATCAGAGACGAAAATACAGCTCTTGGTTTCTTCATTGCTTGTTAGATCTACATCGGCTGTCATCCTGTTGTCCCCAATAGTAAAGGTAGCTGAAGCAGTGATGCTGGTAGGACTTTGGTAAGAAATCGTCAGCAGCTGTTACCTGCTACTGTTGCTGCAGTGACGCAAGGACCGGTTACTTCATCCTTGATACATCACATCGTTGGTCAGATTTCTTGTTTTGTTAATATTCAAACTGTGTTAGTGCAGATTCTCAGTGTCACCGTAATGCATATTTCTAATATTCAGAAATATGTTATTTGTAAACATTGCTTCATCGGTAAGCGGAATTCTCTATCTATTGTCTCAATGTTATATCACAACCGAGTGACAAAATTCTTTGTATCTACTGTAATCTCGCTGCTCAATTTACCGATGAAGTCACTACTGTTAGGAACGGAACTTCTTTCTCCCAAAGTGCAAATAAATTATTCCACACGCACTCACAACTTCGAACAAAGAACTTCTGTTGGTTTCACTCAACTTGTTGGACTGCTGGCCTTTCCGACAACAATTATTTCGACTTCTGGAGGTTTGACAGTTGGACATCGCCAGACAGGAGGCAGCATATTTAATTTGTCTTTTTTAAATGTACTTTTTTTCTGGAATAATCACTATAGACACGTCAGTTACACAGATGTGATACGAGGCTATATTTCTCCCTGCTCCTTTTATAGCAGTACTGCATCGGAGCAACAATCGTCTCCTTCATATGTAAGCTACTCTTTCCCTAACTTGCTTGTGAAATCGTATTCACAATGATTGGTTTGATGTTCAAACCAAATAAATTGTAAATAACGCATAATACACAAGGTGTTCGGAATTTCCCATTACAGACTTCTAGGATTAGTTGAGGGGTGTGAGTACATAATATTTTGAATAGGAATCCATATCCCGTAACACACCGTTTCCGTTCCAAGACGATTTTAGCTGAGAAGCGTAACGCTTCCATGTCAGCAGAGGGAAAGGGCAAAGTCTCAGAGTTGCTTGTCCTGACATGCAACAGGTTAGACAGACTGACGTGTACTACGTCAGACGGTGACTTACGTCACCCTAACGTCTGCCTTGCTGCCATACGGACATTCAACGGCACAGCTTCCAAGAACGGGTCCATTGCGGTTTGTAGGAAGATCAAGTATGCAGGACAACTTAGTGCGTTAATATAAACAAATGTCCTTAAGTGATAAATGGGTGTTTCGTTATGTTTCCATTCGAATTGTTGCCTAATACGAGGGTGAGTCAAATGAAAACCTTAAATTTGTAATAACAAATCGAAATTTCGCGCCGTTATCCTGTAATTTGGTAAGCGTGCTACAAACCGCGTGCAGAATGGCCTGCAGGTGGCAGCATAGTGGAGATGCACACATACCGTCGGAGTATCATTATAAAGATGGCCGCCCCACTTGTGACTTGCACTAGGGAAGAACAGCGTTCCGCTATTCGGTTTTTGCGTAGTGAAGGTGTGACACTTATTGAAATTCATCGGGGAATGAAGGTTCAGCACGGGGATGCATTTTTGACACAGCAGAAAGTCTACGAATGGAGTAGGAAGTTAGCAAGTGGTCTGACTTTCGCAGAAGATGCTCCTCGTCCAGGTCAGGCACAACGAGTTGTGACTGCACAGAACATTGCAGCAGTTGAAGCCACACTGAAGGAAAACCGCCGAGTGACACTGAATGACACTGTAGCATGTTTACAGATTATCCATGGGTCAGCACACCACATTGTGCATGATGTGCTCCAGTTTCACAAAGTGTCTGCAAGATGGATGCCACGGCAGCTGACTCCTGAAATGAGAGAACGACGTGTTGAGGCTTGTGAAGAACGTCTTCGGCGCTTTGAACGAGGAGGTGATGGTTTCTCTGCAAGAATCGTTACTGGGTACGAAACCTGGGTTCACTTCCACCTACCGGAAACGAAGAGAGCGAGCAAGGAATGGCGACATTCCTCATCACCAAGATCAAAGAAGTTTCGAACAGAACAATCAAGAGGGAAGGTTACGCTGACTCTCTTTACGGAGGAAAAAGGCGTTATTTTGGAGCATTACATGCCTAGAGGGACCACTGTCACCTGTGCATCATACATAGGTCTCCTAAAAGGACAGCCCGCAATCAAATCAAAGCGACGTGGATTGCTGTCAGCATGTGCCCCACACAGCCCATATAACAGTTGCAACAATCACAGACCTGCATTTTGAGTGTCTTCCTCATCCACCATACTCACCAGACCTTGCCCCAAGTCATTTCCATATTTTTGGACCACTCAAAGACGCAATGGGAGGAAAGAAGTTCCGGCCTGATGAAGAGGTACGCCACGCGGTGCATGATCGGTTGCGCGGACTACCAAAAGAATTTTTTTCTAATGGAATTTATGCACTTTGTAAGCGCTGGAGGAGATTGTGTTGAAAAGTCATACAGTTTTGTACCGCTTCTGCACAATAAGTAATATTTGAAAAAAATATTTAAGCTTTTCATTTGACTCACCCTCCTAACTGCAGTTCGTCACGCCTAATTCAATTCCTGAAGCAAATGTGGATGAGTTTAACATATGAACTGAAAGTACCGTAGAACAGAAACGGCACGTTTCTGGACATGGGTTCCTATTCTAAATATTAAGTAGTCACTTCCCTCTACAAGTCCTAGAAGTTTGTAGCGGAAATTTCCGAGCACCCTGTATTTTAAATGCATATCGGAGTTTGGATGTCAAATTAAACACCGTTCAGCTATCTAGTTTCAAACTTATTTTATTTGGCTACCAGTTTCAGCTATTTATTACGCCATCTTCAGGCCTCTGATCGACCTGTAGGAAGATTCCACCTCGCTTCTTATCAAAACAGCGGCCAGTAATACTGGTATTAGTAGATTTCTGCTTGCTATAGGGATACCTTCAACCATCATCAGCTCTGTCTCGTTGAATTTGTCTCTTCCAGATCTTCAATAGCAATTGCAGAAAGATTTCTTAGGAAAAAAGTTAAATAGATCCGAATGTCTCTGTCATTCTGCTTCGTTCGGTGAAGACATTCGTACAATTCGTCTTTGTGGAAAAAGTATAACGATATCTAAAAGAATCCTGCAAATGTTTGAAGTTAAGAGCTTAGGTGACATAATCCAAATAAGCGTACTCGGCGACTATGAGAACATTTGCATTAAAGTCCATTCTGTACTCTTAGGATTACAGATTCCGTTACGCTTTTCGGTCTATGACTGTGACTAATCACATAATGGATTACGTGTATGAAATCTTTCGCACATACACTTTCTGCCACCACATCAGCATCTATGATATTCATGAGCCACAGAGAAAAATCGTGTTTTCCCTTAGGTGCTGTTTGACACCTTTGATCTAGAAAGAGTAAATTAACCACGCAACTCGCTTAATCTAAATGCAAATCCTTGCTCAAGTTCAACACCAACCCTATTCTTTCGGTGAAAAGTTGACTGCAGAGAGGGGTACGCAGCAAACGATTTTTCTACTTCCTCACATACTGATCCGCTGGGAAATATGCCATTGAAGTCAGTAACACACACGCATTTCTGTGTAACTTAATAAACGTTAATGGATCGACAAGACCAGAGAGAAACGGCATTAAACTGAACAATAAGTGAAAGGAAGCTGCTGCTTACGTTTGTGCATGTCTGGTGTAAACTGACAATCAGCTTATTTGTTGAAACGCAGAGTGAGACGTTTTCTGCAGTGAGATAAATATGCCGGATTTCTAATAGTACCGGCTCAGCGAAAGATTAAAGATGATATCTAGAGTTAACGTCGAATTAATAAACTCTGAATATCCGTTTTTATCTGGAGAGACGCTCTTAATCTCGAAAGTACGGAATAAAATATTGACATGGAAAAACTTAATAAACGTTAATGGATCGACAACACCAGAGAGAAACGGCATTAAACTGAACAATAAGTGAAAGGAAGCTGCTGCTTACGTTTGTGCATGTCTGGTGTAAACTGACAATCAGCTTATTTGTTGAAACCCAGAGTGAGACGTTTTCTGCAGTGAGATAAATATGCCGGATTTTTAATAGTACCGGCTCAGCGAAAGATTAAAGATGATATCTAGAGTTAACGTCGAATTAATAAACTCTGAATATCCGTTTTTATCTGGAGAGACGCTCTTAATCTCGAAAGTACGGAATAAAATATTGACATGGAAATTTACGACCTTCGCAAATGGATATTGGGTTATGTAAGGTCTTCTTTGATGGCGGTACCCATCATCTCTTAAAGAAAGAGACCAGATGAATCAAGAATCGAATTCATGATTTTGTTATTTATTTATTTATTTTCTACACTAGTTCAGAGCGTTCTGTTGGTCGTATTTTAAACAGTCTCTCAATGAAATATAAAGATATGACGTTCTGTATCTACGTGAATTATACATTAAAATATTACATGTATACCCTGTGGCCACTTTACTAGGTGCGGTGAAGGATACTTCTTCTGGTACCACTGTTACCAACCCTCCTTTCTTTTTCCCTACTAACTGCCTGTCTCTAAGTACCGCTATCACTTCTAATTTCTGTGATATGCCTATCGTGATGACGAGAGTGCCACACTGGCGTGCGCTATACAAGGAACAGTAGAGCGAGTTTCTTGAATGGCACTTCTTTGTTTCTGAATTACATTTTATGATACTATTTCTTCAGAAATTAATTGCGCTATCAAGAATACCTTAGATAAGATGGCGCAACATTGTAAAACTTGACCACAACCTTTGAAATAAATGATACCAGCTCTTTAGTGAGGGATCTTGTCTCCTCCTCTCTCTCTCTCTCTTTCTCTCTCTCTCTCTCTCTCTCTCTTTCCCTCTCACTCTCTCTCTCCCCCTCTCTGTCTCCCTCTTCCCTCTGTTTCCGTCTCTCTGCTTCTCTCTCCATCCCAAATCCCCTCTCCCTCCCTCTCTCTCTCTCTCTCTCTCTCTCTCTCTCTCTCTCTCTCTCTCTCTCTCTCTCTGCCTCGGTTTGTGTGTGTATGCGTGTATGTGTGTGTGTGTATGTGTATGTGTGTGTGTGTGTGTGTGTGTGTGGGTGGGTGGGTGGGTGGGTGTGATTTGGAGGGCGAGATGAGGAGGAGACACAAAACATATTGCACTTATGTCTACAATCTAATTTTTGGTATCTATTCCCATCCTAATGCTCATTTACGCCTATTCGCTCAATCTCGACTATTCACCCTGAGCGTTAAAAGTTCTGAGTCAAGAAGTTACTATTTTTTCCCTTTACTTTCATAGGAGTATTTATTTCTAATCTCTGGGAACTCAGTTTTGACAACAGGCAGCTACAGCTGCAATTGGAGCTACCATTTGATACTATTTACATCCACAGTGGCGAATGTCATATGTACTAGAAGCATGATGGTAGTTCAGAAGCCGGCCGGGGTGGCCGAGCGGTTCTAGGCGCTACAGTCTGGAACCGCGCGACCGTTACTGTCGCAGGTTAGAATCCTGCCTCGGGCATGGATGTGTGATGTCCTTAGGTTTAAGCAGTTCTAAGTTCTAGGGGACTGATGACCTCAGAAGTTAAGTCCCATAGTGCTCAGAGCCATTTTGTAGTTCAGAATTTGCCCTCACCTTCACCACTGCAATATCGTTCTCTCCACTCTTACGTTGCGTGTCGAGTAGTGTCTGTGGCACCAGAGTGCCAATTGTTATCCTGTTTCAGAATGCAAGTAAGTCCACTTTCTGTAGTAAACTATAGCTGGTGAATTCTCTCGTAGTTTACAGATAGTCAGAAATGTGGTGCCAATCGCTGCCCATCTACTCCTGTTTTGTCGTTATTCATTATCGTGTGTCCTATGATTTCTGTTACTACACATTATTTTATAGCACTCCAAGAGCAGTCTACGAATGGAATCGATTAACATACCAAAGATACTGTGGCGAGCTTTTTATTTAATTGATAATGTCTCAGTTTATAGGCCATGTGTGTCACTCTAATGACGCAGTGGTAACGTATGGACACGTCTTTCCGTTTTGAACACCTGTCCAGCCACAAAAATTTTGGCTTTCCATCGTTACATGAATCCACTAATCGACTGTAGGATCGATGCATTTGCAAAGGTACAGTCGATTGCCGTCTTGTTGTTGTTGTTGTTGTTGTGGTCTTCAGTCCTGAGACTGGTTTGATGCAGCTCTCCATGCTACTCTATCCTGTGCAAGCTTCTTCATCTCCCAGTACCTACTGCAACCTACATCCTTCTGAATCTGCTTAGTGTAGTCATCTCTTGGTCTCCCTCTACGATTTTTACCCTCCACGCTGCCCTCCAATACTAAATTGGTGATCCCTTGATGCCTCAGAACATGTCCTACTAACCGGTCCCTTCTTTTTGTCAAGTTGTGCCACAAACTCCTCTCCTCCCCAATTCTATTCAATACTTCATCATTAGTTATGTGATCTACCCATCTAATCTTCAGCATTCTTCTGTAGCACCACATTTCGAAAGCTTCTACTCTCTTCTTGTCCAAACTATTTATCGTCCATGTTTCACTTCCATACATGGCTACACTCCATACAAATACTTTCAGAAATGACTTCCTGACACTTAAATCTATACTCGGTGATAACAAATTTCTCTTCTTCAGAAACGCTTTCCGTGCCTTTGCCAGTCTACATTTTATATCCTCTCTACTTCGACCATCATCAGTTATTTTGCTCCCCAAATAGCAAAACCCCTTTACTACTTTAAGTGTCTTATTTCCTAATCTAATTCCCTCAGCATCACTCGACTTAATTCGACTACATTCCATTATCCTCGTTTTGCTTTTGTTGATGTTCATCTTATATCCTCCTTTCAAGACACTATCAATTCCGTTCAACTGCTCTTCCAAGTCCTTTGCTGTCTCTGACAGAATTACAATGTCATCGGTGGACCTCAAACTTTTTATTTCTTCTCCATGGATTTTAATACCTACTCCGAATTTTTCTTTTGTTTCCTTCACTGCTTGCTCGATATACAGATTGCATAACATCGGGGAGAGACTACAACCCTGTCTCACTCCCTTCCCAACCACTGCATCCCTTTCATGTCCCTCGACTCTTATAACTGCCATCTGGTTCCTGTACAAATTGTAAATAGCCTTTCGCTCCCTGTATTTTACCCCTGCCACCTTCAGAATTTGAAAGAGAGTATTCCAGTCAACATTGTCAAAAGCTTTCTCTAAGTCTACAAATGCTAGAAACGTAGGTTTGCCCTTCCTTAATCTAGCGTCTAAGATAAGTCGTAGGGTCAGTATTGCCTCAGGTGTTCCAACATTTCTACGGAATCCAAACTGATCTTCCCCGAGGTCGGCTTCTACTAGTTTTTCCATTCGTCTGTAAAGAATTCGCGTTAGTATTTTGCAGCTGTGGCTTATTAAACTGATAGTTCAGTAATTTTCACATCTGTCAACACCTGATTGCCGTTTTATCCCAACAAAATTTGTCAGAAACCTGAAAACATACCAGTGAAGTTCTTCTGTGTACATGGCCGCATCACCCTGACAAAAAAACCAAGTTTTCGGTTGCTTTTCCAGATATCCTTTTTCGTGATGGCCTTCTGTGGTATGTTGTTGATGCTATACATTTACTGGGTGCATCTACAATGAATCTAGAAAATGAGTGGGCTGGTAGAGTGGCTCATAACAAGCATATTTCACATAGTAAACTATGTCCGCATCCCTTAGCTTACGACCCTAGACGTCGTTGAACAGCGTCGCGTGCCGCCAAGACGGTAGGCACACAACATGCCATCGAGCCGTCATGGTAGCAGGTCTGCAGGGCAACGATTTGAAATGTACTTGTAACATCACGGCAAATATTTTTATGACCCTTATCTGCAAACGCTACAGCCGTCACAGTTGGGGATATGCCAGGGAGAACGCTACGGGTATTTCTAGATGTATAAAAAATAATACCGCTACAATAAATGTTCAAAAAATAAAAGTTAAGATATAGATTTTAAAATTAGAGTTATATCAACCCTGATTATAACCAATTAAGTAAATAATCTATACAACTTACTCGGACGTGAACGCGTTGCTTTTGGTGGTCCAAATGCTTGTTTGATAGGTGTTGCATAGAGGGCAACACCTATGTACGCTGCGGAGTCTGGTTCTTCCTGAATCAGTTTATCTACAAACGAGGAGACTCTTGTTACTGCGTGGAGCGGACAGGAAACTGAGCGCCGTTCTAGGGAAGAAACAGCAGACATACATTTAGCTTACGGGGCGGTGGATGGAAATGCTCAATCTGTCCAACCTTTGTACGTTCGGCGGTTTCCCAAACGTCGAGTGCCAAATCCACGCACATGTTCTTCCATCCACAGGACTCTACGAGATACAGGTTCACTTGAAGTACGTTTTCCACTGGCACGTTCTCGTAATGACACAAGTTCATTTAAGGTCTACTTCGCAACCTGGTGTATTCATTTTGCGTTACAGGTGCGGAGGCCTGACGGTCACGGTCGTCAACGCACAGTGCGTACGGGTACACCAAGGCTTGAACAGGAGGCGTTAGCACTGCTGGAAAACACATCCTCAAAAAGCTCACGGCGTGTTGCACGAGAAATAGGTGTAAACCATTACACAATATGACGTGTGGCATCAACATGATGAGCACACCTAACGCCTTCAGAAAGTTCACGCCCATAACTCAGACGATTTTTCACGCCGAACGGAATTCTGCCAACGGTGTTTGCAAAGGTTTTGCCATTCAGCCGTACTTTCCGAACCGTGTACGTTTGACGGACGAGGCACCCTTTACATGAAAGTGTTTGTTCAACAGCCAAAGTCAACACATGTGGGCTCGGGAAAATTCTCACGCTGCCTTTGTTCGTGGTCACCAAGATCACTTCGCTGTCAACATTCAGCCCGAATTTGGTAGGTAGACTATAATCTGGTCGGTCCGTCCATGTTCCCCTAGCCACTGAACCCAAACAGATAACTAAATATTTTTACGAGAAACTCTGCCAGGGTTGTTGAACATGCTCCACTCAACGTGCAACAGCGAATATGGTACCAACATGATCGTGCACTTCGCACATGCAGTGCGAAAGCATTTGGATGAAACCTTTTGGTGAGAACTGGATAGGCGCGGTTGGCCTGTGTCGTGGCCTGCACGTTCCCTCGACTTGACGTCCACTGATTTTCTATTCTGGGGCCACCTGAAGTCTGTTGTCTATGAAACACCCATTGAGACTCATGAGGAGCTGATAGCGCCCGTTATGGCAGGCTCCGATGCAGTTTCCACTTTTCCAGGAGTGTTCGAAAGCTTGAGACAGTCATTCCAGCAATGTTGCCCGGCGTGCATTCAAGCAGGAGGGCGTAAATTTCGAACACTTTTTGCAACTCTTTTCAAGTAAATGTTATAAAACTTCACGCGAATTCTCATTTACCTTGATGCCACAAACACAATTGAAACGTTGCCCAGCGTACCTGCTACCATGACGGCTCGGTTGGCATACTGTGTGCCTACACTCTCGGCGGCACGTGACGCTGTTCATGGATGCCTAGCGCCGTACGTTGATTTCTGATTTTCCCTATATATGTACCAGTAAACTCCCACTTCTTTAACGAATCGAACTCCCGTTTACAAAAAAGCTTCATACATCTGATTACCTTCTAAATGAGTAACTGTATTAACCTTTTAACTTTAAGCCTGTTAGCGACAAAAAGGTTAGGAAAGGTTTGAGATTATGCTTAAAGTTTGTTGGAAGTCGCAAAGTGCTCCCAGTATGAATCACTTGATGAATATAGCCTGTTTAATTTGTATTAATTTTAAATAAAAGCTAGTATTTCACGCGTCTCAATGTGCATGACGTCTTAACTCGTAAACTATTTGTTGTACAACGACAAAACTTTAAAGTGATGTTTGTAGATACTGTCTGCAAATTGTGTTGCTAATAGAGTTACTAGTAAGGAAGTAATAAATTAAAAAGTCATACATGATGCTGAACTCTTACTGTGCGCTGTTTTAGCAAAAGCCATTTTTTCACGCGTCTATATTTTTTGAGGCCATAGTTCCTGAAATGTTGTTGGCTACTACATGAGCAGCGAAAATGTAGTAAGTGATAAACTTTTTTCATTCGTCGTTTTGTGTAGTGAGGGGAGGAGCTCAGCGAGAAAAATCTTCGTAAAGGTCGGAAATTATGTGTAAGAGCTTCTGGAAACCGCTAAGCGCTGTCATTCTCAAATACTGTGTGAATATTGTCCGAATATTTACGCGCCGTCAGACATGCTGCCTCAAGACAAACATACAGTGTCTAACTGTTGTCTTACTGTGTTAGGCTTTTAACATAAGATCACATCTTTTAATAAATAGTTTATGACAGTACTTTGAATTTTTAAATTCGGTGAACAAATTAGATGCATATGCCCCAAGAAAAATCTGTAGGGTCATAAGCGGATGGTAACGTGGAGATGAGGTTCAGTGTGGGAGTGAACGGTAGGAGACAGCCTCAGAAGACAGGGGACGGGGGTCACGTTATGAGAAGGAAAGAAGAGGGGAAGACCGAAGGAGGGAGCCCTGATCGGTAGGACTGGGAGAGGTGGGACCTGATTTTTTTGAGTCAACAGTCATTTGACTGGTTTGATGCGGCCCGCCAAGAATTCGTTTCCTTTGCCAACCTTTTCATCTCAGAGTAGCACTTGCAAGCTAGGTCCTCAATTATTTGCTGGACACATTCAACTCTGTATTTTCCACTACAGTTTTTACCCTCCACAGCTACCTATTGTACCATAGAAGGTATTCTCTAACGTCGTAGCACATGACCTCTCACCCCATTCTTTCTTCTTGTCAGTGTTTTTCCTTCTTTTGACCATTATCCTCATTCCTTACATTTTCAGAAATTTCTTCCTCAAATTAAATTCGCTTCGCTTATTGAGCAACTAAAAAATTACTGTCCGTATGCTTCCGTACGTGCCCTAACCTCTCTTATGTTGTTGTTGATAATTCTTCCGCGTTATATGGCCGTGGTCCATGGAATTCTTCTATTCCTAACGTTTCGTCCAATACTACATTGGACATCCTCAGAGGTATGCCTGGTCCTGCTGAGTCCTGCCGGCAGGACTCAGCAGGACCAGCCATACCTCTGAGGATGTCCAACGATTGGACGAAACGTTAGGAATAGAAGAATTCCATGGACCACGGTCATATAACCCGGAAGAATTATCAGCAACAGTACCATCCGGTCGTGAAAGGCTTCATTGTACTCTCTTATGTTATTCTTATACCTCTACTCGAGATACCTTCAAGTGGCAGCAGAATGGTCACAAAGCTTCCTTCGACTGCAGGTTCTCTAAATGTACCCAACAGCCTTTCACATATACTACTACGTTGATAATTCAATAAAGTCACAGTTAAATTCCCGGAGCGTTTCTGTTCCACTTTCGTATGGGTCACAGCGTCTTTAAATTCGTTTAGCGTCTGTTATCATGCCTGCTGGCTTCGGATTCCTCGCACTGGAAGAGTATTCTGCTCAGTGACATCAATCTGTTTGGCGTCAACGTGCAGTAACATTGACAGACACCAGGTGGCAGCTTTAGCAGTGGAGGGTATATAAAGCGTGATGGGGGACGAGAACTAAGGTATTTGATTGTGTTGATTACAAAATATGCCTCCATTAGGGAAAACGTGGAGTAGCTCAAAATTGGTTCACCTGTTACTTTAGCAACAGGCACCATAGGTCATTATTCACAATGTTGATAACGGCTGTGATGTGGGGTGTGAATGGGGTACTGCCAAGTGGGAGGTGCTCCAGGGATCAGTGTTGGGGCCACTCCTGTTCCTTATTTACGAGGGCTATCCACAAAGTACATTACGTTTTGGAATTAAAAATAAATAAAGTATTGGAATTTATTTTATTATATACAGATGAAAGCCACACTTCAATACTACTTTTCTACATAGTTGCCATTTAAATTAAGGCACTTATCGTAGCGATGGACGAGCTTGGAAATTCCTTCGTCGTAAAATTCGGCCGCCTGCTCCTTCAACCACGTGGTTACCGCTACTTGAAGCTCTGCGTCGTCATCAAAACGCTGCATAGCCAACCACTTCTTCATTGCTGGGAATAAGTGGAAGTCGCTCGGTGCCAGGTCGGGACTGTACGGCGGATGAGGAAACAACTCCCACTTAAAAGATTCGAGAACTTCACGAGTGGCATTTGTCGTGAGGGCCCGGGCGTTGTCGTGAATCAGCAAGATCTTTGAGCCCAACTTTCCCCTGCGCTTGTTTTGTATTGCTCTTCTGAGGTTGTGCAGAGTTTGGAAATACCTTTGAGAGTTTATTGTAGTGCCTCTTTCCAGGAAATCCACAAAAATCGTATTTCTACCGGGTTACTGATTAACCACGTGGTTGAAGGCACAGGCGGCCGAATTTTACGACGAAGGAACTTTCAAGCTCGTCCATCGCTACGAAAAGTACCTTAATTTAAATGGCAACTATGTAGAAAAGTAGTATTTAAGTGTAGCTTTCATCTGTATATAATAAAAAAAATTTCCAGTACTTTATTTATTTTTAATTCCAAAACGTAATGTACTTCGTGGATAGCCCTCGTATACAAATGATATGCCCTCTAGTATTACGGGTAACTCTAAAATATTTCTGTTTACTGATGGCACTAGCTTGGTAGTAAAGGATGTTGTGTGCAACATTGGCTCGGTTTCAAATAGTGCAGTACATGATCTAAGTTCATGGCTTGTAGAAAATAAACAAACGCTAAATCACAGTAAGACTCAGTTTTTACAGTTTCTAACACACAATTCAACAAAACGTGACGTTTTAATTTCACAGAATGGGCATATGATTAGTGCAACTGAACAGTTCAGATTTCTAGGTGTTCAGATTGGTAGTAACCTGTCGCGGAAAGCTCACGTACAGGATCTTGTTCAAATACTTAATATTGCCTTATTTACTATTCGAATGGTATCAGAAGTGAATGATCGTTCCACACGAAAATTAATCTACTTTGCTTATTTTCATTCGCTTATGTTGTACGGTATTATATTTTGGAGTAACTCTTCCCATTCTAAAAGGATATTTTTGGCTCAAAAACGGGCGTTTCGGGCAAATAAGTGGAGTAAGCTCACGAACCTCTTGTCGAACGCTGTTCACTAGTCTGGGTATTTTCATATTTGCCTCGCAATATATATATCCCTTACCGTCATTTCTTGTTAACAATATTAGCTTATTGCCAAGAATAAGCAGTTTTCACTCTGTTAATACTCGGCAGAAATCAAACCTGAATTTTGATCGGATTTCCTCAACTCTTGTTCAAAAATGCGTGCAGTATACTGCTGCATCCATTCCCAATAAGCTACCACTCGAATTCGAAAATCTTTGCAAGAATTCATGAACTCATGAACTTTCAAATGGAAACTGAAGAGTTTCCTCATGGGTCAATCCTTCTACTCTGTAGAGGAGTTCCTTGAAAAATTAAGCTGATTCTTATTGTTTTACTGATTGCGTTTACTTAAACTTCAGGGCTGACTTGTTCCGGGGCCATGATCATTTACTTTTATCCGTTGTAGTTTCATGTACTGACACTTTCCATGAACCTTGGAGATTTGCTCCTCAATTTGGTCCTACGGAACTTGGCGTGTAAATAAAAAAAAACAACGGTTCATTCGTCTTACTGAGGAAAGGCAGCGATTTATCTTATGTCAAAAAGGGTATGATTATTGGCTTTCTGGCCTAGGGTGGAATCATTTCCGAAACTGCTAAGTTTGTAAACTGTTTTCTTGCCACCATGGTTAACGTATACTATGAATGGAAAAATAACGTTATCCAAAACCGTCTCCGACGCAACTGTGGTGCACCGAGCGCCATAGATGAAAATGGTGAACGACGAATTCCGAAATGTGTACTGCCGAATAGACGTGCAAATGTTGAGCAACTGACCACCCGGATGAACCAAGAGGCTACCAACAGAGTTTCTTCAACGGCCGTTCCGCATCACGCGCCTGGTTAATGCACCCATGCTGACTGGTGTTCATCGGCGACGGAGACTGATATTTTCACGCCAGTACCACAACTGGATGGCCACTGAGTGGTAATAGGTAGCCTTTTCAGCTGAATCATCTTTTTTGCTCCATCGTAGAAATGGCCGTTGGCGTGTACGCAACTGTAACAATCATCGAAAGGGTCCAGGCTGAAGGACGGAGAGTCGTTTGGAGAATGTTTGCGTTGCGTTCCCTGGGTAATGTCGTCATTCTGGAAGATACAATGGATCAACAGAAGTTTACGTCTATCCTTGGGACCAAGTTCATCCCTACGCGCAGTTTGTTTCTCTGCGGCAAGTTGACAACTGCCAGCAGGCCAATGCAATGTTTCACACAGCTCGCAGTGTATGTGCGTGGTTGAGAGAGCACCAGGATGAGATTGTCGTATTCTCGTGGCCACCAAGGTACTTATAGTTAAGCCCAATTGCGGATCTGTGGTACGATGTCGATCGGGCTACTCGCGCTATGGATCCTCAACTGAGAAAGCTAGCGCAGATGGCTGCGGCACCGAGGTAGGGATGGCTTCACATTCCTGTCGGTATCTTCCAGAACTTCATCGACTCTCTTCCTGCACTTCTCGCAGCACCCCGATCTGCAAAAGGTTTTTGACAGGTGGTCTTTTTAATGTGACTGGACTGTGTACAGTTGGCAGTTGGTTGCACTAGAGTCTTATGTGCAATTTTCATTACTGACGCAGCGCTTTTTCCCAGTACGTTCCCTAGTACTGATTTAACTTGATCTTCTTACTTCATTTCACATTTCAGTTACACCCCTAAATATTTACACAGTGCGACGTCCTCAAGATGTTCACCAGTAATCTTGCAATTGCAATGCATCGGATTCTTTCTCTATGTTCTAGGCAACATTTCGAATCCGTCCACATTGAAAGAGCTTATATCGATTACATCAAATTCAAATTTTGTCCAACTCTTGCAGTTTGTCCTTAGGTTCGTCTAACGACAAAACTTCCATGTAGAGAACAACATCTTCAGCCTACTGCTGACCCTAGCAGATAAACTACTTAAGACTGCTTACAACATTATAGGTGCTGCCGCTGTGGCCGAGCGGTTCTAGGCGCTTGTCTGGAACCGCGCAACGTCTACGGTCGAAGGTTCGAATCCTGCCTCGGGCATGGATGTGGTTGATGTCCTTAGGTTTGTTAGGTTTAAGTTTTTCTAAGTTCTGGGGGACTGATGCCCTCAGATGTTGAGGCCCATAGTGCTCAGAGCCATTTGAACCATTTTTGAACATTATAGTTTTACAAAACTGCCTCGGTTGTCGCTAGCTAACATTCATCGAGCAAATGCGGTCTCTGTGTTTATCAGTCAACGGTGATACAACATCGAAAGCGTCTCGGAACTCTAGGCTGACGGAATCTATTTGTCACCGTGACGCACATGCGTATTATGAATGTTCAAGTGTACAGATATGGTAGGTCTGTTCATCCATTTGCCTTCACTAATACCGATATTACGTGCACGTCCCATTTCACATGGCCGCTTTGTATTACCCCTAAGCAACTACATGATATGCCTTGCTCAAGATTTTACAAAAACATAAATAATGTCTGATAGGATAGCCGCAATCAGTGATTTTACACTGTTACTTATAATCCGTCTTGATTGCAAAATGTTTATTCATATGACCGGTTTCGGTTAATGTAGAACCATCTTCAGATGTGATATTTCGGTTACATTAATATGACGCAGCATGTGAAAGTTGCCGTATTTGGACGGGTTACATGCTATCCGATGGTCAGGAGAGTTTGAAAGGATCGCGCTATATCGTGGAAATTTACCAGTTTCAGCATTGAACGACCGGCTGATGGTGAAGCCGAGGTTGTATTGTGACGGCACCTGCTAGCCGCGTCACGCCTGCGGTTAATTGGCGGCAGATGGGCGT
Source organism: Schistocerca americana (assembly GCF_021461395.2). NCBI lineage: Eukaryota > Metazoa > Arthropoda > Insecta > Orthoptera > Acrididae > Schistocerca > Schistocerca americana. Next base: position 165,796,228 of record NC_060121.1, on the reverse strand, counting down.
GGCCAGTGCCGGCTCGCATTAATTACCGACACCGCCGTCAAAGCGGCAGCTCGCGCCGCGCCATCCCACTGCGACGGCCATGACTGGTGCCGTTGCCGTTACTGTCAGCTGGGCAAACGCCGCACTGGAGAGGCAGCGAGCCAGTGGCAGAGTTGGAATTTTTTCATTGTACAGTTTCTTGAGAAAAGATACTCACTGCTGCCTCATCTCACGGTTTTTGTGCAATTTATATAAATGACCTAGTAGATAGTGTCGGATTTTCCATGCGGCTTTTCGCGGATGATGCTGTAGTATACAGAGAAGTTGCAGCATTAGAAAATTACAGCGAAATGCAGGAAGATCTGCAGCAGGTAGGCACTTCGTACAGGGAGTGGCAACTGACCCTTAACATAGACAAATGTAATGTATTGCAAATACATAGAAAGAAGGATCCTTTATTCTATGATTATATGATAGCGGAACAAACACTGGTAGGAGTTACTTCTGTAAAATATCTGGGAGTATGAGTACGGAACGATTTGAAGTGGAATGATGATATAAAATTAATCGTTTGTAAGGCTGGTGCCAGGTTGGGATTAATTGCGTGAGTCCTTAGAAAATGTAGTCCAACAACAAAGGAGGTGGCTTACAAAACACTCGTACGACCTATACTTGATTATTGCTCATCAGTATGGGATCCGTACCAGGTCGGGTTGACAGAGAGAAGATCCAAAGAAGAGCGGCCCTTTTCGTCACAGGGTTATTTGGTAAGCGTGATAGCGTTATGGAGATGTTTAGCAAACCCAAGTGGCATACTCTGCAAGAGAGGCGCTCTGCATCGCTGTGTAGCTAGCTGTCCAGGTTTCGAGAGGGTGCGTTTCTGGATGACGTATCGAATATATTGCTTCCCCCTACTGACACCTCCCGAGGAGGTCACCAATGTAAAATTAGATAGATTCGAGCGCGCACGGAGGCTTTGCGGCAGTCGTTCTCCCCGCGAACCATACGCGACTGGAACAGGAAAGGGTGTAATGACAGTGGCACGTAAAGTGCCCTCCACCACACACCGTTGGGTGGCTTGAGAAGTATAAATGTAGATGTAGATGTAGAATGTTACAAAGTTTACGCTGAGATGACAAAAGTCATGGGATACCTCCCAGTACGGTGTCGGACCTCCTTTAGCCCGGCGTAGTGCACTAAATCGACGTGCCATGGACTCAACAAGTCGCTAGAAATCTCCTGCAAATATACTGAGCAATGCAGCCTCCGTAGACGTTCATAACTGCGAAAGTGTTGCCGGAGCAGAATTACGTGCACGAGCGGACCTCTCGATTATGCCCCATAAATGTTCGATGGGACCCGTGTCGGGCGATAGGGACGGGCATCTCGTCCGCTCGAATTGTCCAGAATGTCCTACATACCATTCGCGATCAACTGTGTCCTGATGACGTGGCACATTGTCGTTCAAAATGGTTCAAATGCCTCTGAGCACTATGAGACTTAACGCCTGAGGTTATCAGTCCAACTTAGAACTACTTAAACCTAACTAACCTAAGGACAACACACACAATCATGCCCGAGGCAGGATTTGCACCTGCGACCCTAGCGGTCACGCGGTCCCCATTGTCATTCATAAAAATCCTCGTTGTTTGAGAACAAAGTTCATGGATGACTCCAAATGGTCTCAGCTCGTTCAGTTGCACCAGAGGACCCAGTCCATTACGCGTAAACACAGCCCACACCATTATGAAGCCACCATTAGCTTGCACCATTAGCTTGCACAGTAAGTTGTTGACTAATGTGGTCCATGTTTCCGTAGGGTCCGCGCTACACTCGAACCTTACCATCAGCTCTTACCAACTGAGACCGTGATTCATCTGACCAGGCCACGGTTTCCCAGTCCTCTAGGGTTCTACTGATATGGTCAGAAGCAGAGGAGAGATGCTGCAGGTGTTGTGATGTTAGCAAAGACACTCGTGTAGGTTGTCTGTTGCCATAGCCCATTAACGCCAAATTTCGCCTCACTGTCCGTTAGGACGTTCGTCGTACGTCCCACATTGATTTCTGCTGATGTTTCACGCCGCGTTGTCTGTCTGTTACCGCCGACAACTCTACGCAAACGCAGATGCTCTCGGTCTTAAAAGAAGGCCATCGCCCCCTTCATTGTCCGTTGTGAGAAGTAATGCCTGAAATTTGTTACTCTCGCCATACTCTACATTATGGATCTCGAAAACTGAATTTTCTGACGATTTCCGAAATGGAATGTCCCGTTCGTCTAGCTCCAAATAACATTCCGCGTTCAAACTCTGTTAATTCCCGTCGAGCAGCCATAAACACGTCAGAAATCCTGGCCGACCGCTGTGGCCGAGCGGGTATAGGAGCTTCAGTCCAGAACCGTTCTGCTGCTGCAGTCTCAGGTTCGAATCCTGCCTCGGGCATGGATGTGTGTGATGACCTTAGGGTAGTTAAGTTTAAGTAGTTCTAAGTCTAGGGGACTGATGACCTCAGATGTTAAGTCCCAAAGTGCTTAGAGCCATTTGAACCATTTCATCAGAAATCTTTTCACATGATTCACTTGAGTATAAATGACAGCTTCGCCAGTGCACTGTCTTTTTATGCCTTCTGTATGCGATACTACTGCTATCTGTATATGTATATATCGCTATCCGATGACTTTTGTCACCTGAGTGCGTATTCCACTCACCGAAAGTATGAATATGAAAGATTAGCTTTTTCCCATTGCGTCTGAGTTTACATCGACATTTATACTGCACAAGCCACGCTACAGTGTGCTGTTGAAGGTACTCCGAGCCAGTATTATTATATTCATATCTTATTCCTTCGTATCTTAGACGACGGTAAAGCGACTGCGTGGTTATATACGACTCTCTTACCTTTCTCAACTGAATCTCATGGTCTCCGGGCTAACTTTTGTGGCAGTAGAACTTTCCCGCAGTTTTCCTGCAATACCTAGCTAAGATTATCTAATGGGCTTTGCCCAAAACAACGTCGTCACTTTTCTAACGATTCCCGTTACGTTCCCCGTTCCCCAGCTACGTCGTTTACACTACCGTATGGAGTATACCTACTGATTACGATCTTTCTAGTGCGTGTCTGAAATCATTCGATATACGATATCATACTTTCTGGATAAAGACATCGATCGCTGCAGCATTATAGGAGTGTCTTCGACCTCGAAGAGAGTCTACCTAGGAAAACATGATCTTTCCTTATCGATATTTCAGTCTAGTGACCGATTTGAGAATCACACGAACGAACGTGCACTACAGATCGCCACAAGCAGTTTCCAATATTTTCATGAGGTTGTGTTTTGTGCACCGTTTGTATTACGGGTACTACCATCAACAAAAGCAAAACGAGGATAATGGAATGTAGTCGAATTAAGCACGGTGATGCTGAGGGAATTAGATTAGGAAATGAGACACTTAATGTAGTAAATGAGTTTTGCTATTTGGGGAGCAAAATAACTGATGTTGGTCGAAGTAGAGAGGATATAAAATGTAGACTGGCAATGGCAAGGAAAGCCTTTCTCAAGAAGAGAAATTTGTTAACATCGACTGTAGATTCAAGTGTCAGGAAGTCGTTTCTGAAAGTATTTGTATGGAATGTAGCAGTGTATGGAAGCGAAACATGGATCATAAATAGTTTGGGAGAGAAGAGAATAGAAGCTTTCGAAATGTGGTGTTACAGATGAATGCTGAAGATTAGATGGGTAGATCACATAACTAATGAGAAGGTATTGAATAGAATTGGGGAAAGGAGGAGTTTGTGGCACAACTTAACTAGAAGAAGGGATCGGTTCGTAGGACACGTTCTGAGGCATCAAGGGATCACCAATCTAGTATTGGAGGGCAGCGTGGTGGGTAAAAATCGTAGAGGGAGACCAAGAGATGACTACACTAAGCAGATTCAGAACGATGTAGGTTGCAGTAGGTACTGGGAGATGAAGAAGCTTGCACAGGATAGAGTAGCATGGAGAGCTGCATCAAACCAGTCAGGACTGAAGACCACAGCAACAACAACGAGTACTACATATTGATATACCGGCCGTTGTGGCCTAGCGGTTCTAGGCGATCCAGTCCGGAACCGTGCTGTTGCTACGATTGCAGGTTCGAATCCTGCCCCGGGCATGGATGTGTGTGATGCCCTTAGTTAGGTTTAAGTAGTTCTAAGTCTACGGGACTGATGACCTCAGATGCTAAGTCCCATAGTTCAAATGGTTCAAATGGCTCTGAGAACTATGCGACTTAACTTCTGAGGGCATCAGTCGCCTAGAACTTAGAACTACTTAAACCTAACTAACCTAAGGACATCACACACATCCATGCCCGAGGTAGGATTCGAGGTTACGACCGTAGCGGTCGCTCGATTCCAGACTGTAGCGCCTAGAACCGCACGGCCACTCCGGCCGGCCTAATTCCCATAGTGCTCAGAGCCATTTGAACCATTTTTTCATGTGCTGTACAACATATTAAAGGTATCTAGTGGAGTTCTAAGGTGACTAATGTACTGTATATTTAAAAAATAGGTACATAACGTGTGGTCGGTTAAGCTATACTCCTTAGTATGGTACCATCCTCGAAAAGGGAGGTCTTCTACCACGGAACTCGTGATATTTTCAATTGCACTGAGTTTCATTAATGTACTGACAATTTTTCCTTTCCTGATATTGGAAATCTGTGTTAGTCGACTATAGCACCAGCGTTTTTAAAAATATTTTGTCACTGGTTTTTTGATAATACTTCCTCTTATTGATTTCGTATGTTATAATGTACAAGGGCTATTCAGAAAGTAGGGAACGTTTTCGTCTGACGCCGCTAGGCATGAGCGCCGATCGCGTATATTTTGCTATGTGCGAGCTCGGCAGCTCAGTCCGCTTCCATCCGTGACAGCAGGAACGTCTCTGTGCGTCTGGATTATTCGATATTCGAATTTAAAATGCGTGCTGCAATCGAAAATCCCGCCAGTTGTGAGGTGCGGTCTGTAATACGGTTTTTGTTGGCAAAAAACCTTAAACCTTTAGAAATTTATCTTGAACTGTGTGAAGTGTACAGAAACAACGTAATGAGTGAATGTTCCGTCTGGAAATGGTGCATTCGGCTTAAAAATGGCCGAACTAACGTTCATGACGAAGACAAGAGTGGACGCGCGAGCACTGTGACTGACGATCTTGTGTCTAAAGTTGATGAAACGATTCGTGAAAACCGTCGCTTCACAATGACGGAGCTTTGGCTTTCTTTTTCACAAGTTTCACGGACTTTGTTGTTTGAAATTGTCAATCAAAAGCTAGGCTACCACAAATTTTGTGCACCATGGGTGCCCAAAATGCTTACAGCGCACCATAAAGAACAGTCAATGGGAGCAACGTTGACATTTCTGGAGGCTAACCACAAACATGGTGATTCATTACTGGATCGAATCGTAACCGATGATGAGACTTGGGTGAAACACGTCCATTGCGAGACAAAATTACAATGCATAGAGTGGGGGTACACAAGATACCCCCAAAAACCAAGAAAATGTTTGTAAACCTTGTCAGCAAGGAAGCTGATGGCGACAGTGTTTTGGGATAGGCAGGGTGTGCTTCATATTGATTTTCTCGAATATGGAGCAACCATAAATTCTGTCCGGTACTGTCAAACTTTAAACAGCCTTAGAACTGCAGTTAAAAATTTAAAAAAAAAATAGCCAATGAAAGCTGACGTCGAAAATTTTGTTTCTGCACGACAATGCCCGACCTCACACTAAAGAACTCCACAATTCATTCAAATGGGAAATTTCTCTCATCCGCCCTACAGTCCCGATCTTGCACCAAGCGACTTCCACTTGTTTCCCAAGAAGAAGAACTGGCTTGCAACGCAGCCCTTTGATGACGACGCGGAATTCCAGGCGGGCGTGACTCATTGGCTGAAGTCTCTGGCGGCAGAATTTTACGAAGAAGGTCTTACAAACCTTGTCCACCGCTATGATAAATGCCTCAATATGTTTGATGACTATGTGGAAAAGTAGTATGTCAGTCTCTCTTTCAGATATACGAGTATACACTCCTGGAAATGGAAAAAAGAACACATTGACACCGGTGTGTCAGACCCACCATACTTGCTCCGGACACTGCGAGAGGGCTGTACAAGCAATGATAACACGCACGGCACAGCGGACACACCAGGAACCGCGGTGTTGGCCGTCGAATGGCGCTAGCTGCGCAGCATTTGTGCACCGCCGCCGTCAGTCTCAGCCAGTTTGCCGTGGCATACGGAGCTCCATCGCAGTCTTTAACACTGGTAGCATGCCGCGACAGCGTGGACGTGAACCGTATGTGCAGTTGACGGACTTTGAGCGAGGGCGTATAGTGGGCATGCGGGAGGCCGGGTGGACGTACCGCCGAATTGCTCAACACGTGGGGCGTGAGGTCTCCACAGTACATCGATGTTGTCGCCAGTGGTCGGCGGAAGGTGCACGTGCCCGTCGACCTGGGACCGGACCGCAGCGATGCACGGATGCACGCCAAGACCGTAGGATCCTACGCAGTGCCGTAGGGGACCGCACCGCCACTTCCCAGCAAATTAGGGACACTGTTGCTCCTGGGGTATCGGCGAGGACCATTCGCAACCGTCTCCATGAAGCTGGGCTACGGTCCCGCACACCGTTAGGCCGTCTTCCGCTCACGCCCCAACATCGTGCAGCCCGCCTCCAGTGGTGTCGCGACAGGCGTGAATGGAGGGACGTATGGAGACGTGTCGTCTTCAGCGATGAGAGTCGCTTCTGCCTTGGTGCCAATGATGGTCGTATGCGTGTTTGGCGCCGTGCAGGTGAGCGCCTCAATCAGGACTGCATACGACCGAGGCACACAGGGCCAACACCCGGCATCATGGTGTGGGGAGCGATCTCCTACACTGGCCGTACACCACTGGTGATCGTCGAGGGGACACTGAATAGTGCACGGTACATCCAAACCGTCATCGAACCCATCGTTCTACCATTCCTAGACCGGCAAAGGAACTTGCTGTTCCAACAGGACAATGCACGTCCGCATGTATCCCGTGCCACCCAACGTACTCTAGAAGGTGTAAGTCAACTACCCTGGCCAGCAAGATCTCCGGATCTGTCCCCCATTGAGCATGTTTGGGACTGGATGAAGCGTCGTCTCACGCGGTCTGCACGTCCAGCACGAACGCTGGTCCAACTGAGGCGCCAGGTGGAAATGGCATGGCAAGCCGTTCCACAGGACTACATCCAGCATCTCTACGATCGTCTCCATGGGAGAATAGCAGCCTGCATTGCTGCGAAAGGTGGATATACACTGTACTAGTGCCGACATTGTGCATGCTCTGTTGCCTGTGTCTATGTGCCTGTGGTTCTGTCAGTGTGATCATGTGATGTATCTGACCCCAGGAATGTGTCAATAAAGTTTCCCCTTCCTGGGACAATGAATTCATGGTGTTCTTATTTCAATTTCCAGGAGTGTATAATAAAATGTATTTCTTGCACTTAGTGTTTTTTAAAATGCCAAAACTTTCCGTACTTTCTGAATAGCCCTCACAATAATGTAAGCCATAGGGTACTAAATACAGTGCTGATAATATTTCTTCGATCGCAACATTTTATACTTGATTATAATATTTGTACTTAGGTACACGACAATGTCGTACTTCGCAACAGTTTTTCACATTTGGGAAAACATTACTTCTCCAGAATACTTTTTCGTAATTTCTGAAAAAGACTGAGCACACATAAGGTGAATGCTACCATTTCAAAATGGAATAAAAAAACATATTTGACTTCCATTACAGGGCTAGCTAAAGGCGAAAGCCTGAAAATTTTTCCAGGCTACGACTCTCTTCCCTGTTCTAGAATGGGTGTACTAGCGTCTTGTGTACGATATGCTTTGCGGATGCACCCCACGTTCCCAGAATCCTTCCAACGATTCCAAATGTTTTATTCATCTTCCCTAAGTGCATTTCATATCTCTTCCTACTATCACCCTCAAGAATTTATACTATGTGAAGTGATTCAGATTTTCACCACAAATCTTGTAATTGAACACTATCAGTATCTCCGTTATCTTTCGCTTATCCACATTTAAAGAAAGCTGCTATTAATTACCCCCAGTGGAAAGGTTTTTCAAGTGTTTCTGCATTTCCTTCTGATCGCCCTTCTACGGTACTTTCTTGTACAGAGTAGGATTTTCAACGCACAGCGTATTCTTGCCATCGAATAAGACTGTTCGTAGTTACTCTCTTTGTAACAGTACGTTCATGTGGTTTTGAGTCAATGACTCATTTTTGCCGTACACATAGACAATGTAATTTATGATATGATGTTAAGAAGTTTTCCGCTAACACCTGGTAAAATTGTTGCTTTATCGAAACACAAACGGTTTCGCGGTCTAAAGCCGGACCATCAGGTGCAACCTTCGTGGTAAAATGCCTCAATTTTGTTCATATTAAAATTAATAAAAAATTGGCCCTGAGCACTATGGGACTCAACTGCTGAGGTCATTAGTCCCCTAGAACTTAGAACTAGTTAAACCTAACTAACCTAAGGACATCACAAACATCCATGCCCGAGGCAGGATTCGAACCTGCGACCGTAGCGGTCTTGCGGTTCCAGACTGCAGCGCCTTTAACCGCACGGCCACTTCGGCCGGCAAAATTAATAAAGGTAACACCTTTATCCTCACAACACTTAAAGATCATAGGTGTAGCCACAGCTCCTAGTCAAGGAGCATAATTCAGTGAATATTGTCTATGTTATATTGGCGAACGAAGGGTGACAAAGAAGTGATCTATTAATTTCGTAAAAATTGCTGGTGGGCGTATCGCGTAGTAATTGAGATATGTTTTAAAATTTGCCTGCATCCAAAGGAAGGAAAATATTTAATAGTGAGAGGTCACTGAAAGCTTTTAAAGGCCGGATTGGCAATAAAAAATTATCACTACTAACATGATTAGTCGGGGCACAATGCAAATTACTGTGTAACACGGTATAAGGTAGCACGTTCTTATTGGTGTGACGGCAAGGCAATCCGGTGTTGCATTGTGCCCCGACTAATCATATTAATAGTGACAACCTTTTATTGCCATTCCGGTCTTTAAAAAATCTATAGGGTCCTCTCACTACAAAATAGGTTCTTCTTCTTTTAGATGCGGGTAAATTTTGAAACATGACTCTGTAACTACAATACCCACGTACCAGCAATTTTTGCGAAATTATTGGGTTGCATCTTTGACACTTTTAGTTGGCCAATGGAATGTAGACAATGTTCACTGAATAATACATCTTCTCTAGGAGCGATGCGTACACCTGTGACCTTCTATTAACACTGTGAGTATATTTTAGATATTATCTTATCTACCTTTAATATCTGTGAAGCTTATACTCCGTATGTTACCTTTTACAATGTATACTGCACTTTATGATGCGACTTTATCACGCGTATTTTTCAATAAAACAACAATTGTTTCAGCTGTTACGGGATTTCTTCTTAACATCATGTCTTTCAAATGCAGCGGATGGCCAGAGTATAAAATTGTAATTTATAATATTGCACCGACAAGCCCAGTCTTCGTGCGTGTAACTATAGCTGTACGATTTGTCCATGGTAGCGGTAACTTTGTTTGCGGACCACTGATGGTTCAAATGGCTCTAAGCAGTATGGAACTAAACATCTGAGGTCATCAGTCCCCTAGACGTAGAACTACTGAAACCTAACTAACCTAAGGACACCACACGTCCATACCCGAGTCACGATTCAAACCTGCGACCGTAGCAGCAGCGCGGTTCCGGACTGAAGCGCCTAGACCGCTCGGTCACAGCGGCCGGTACCACTGCATAGAGTTACTATTAAAATTCATAGAACAACGTCAGATAGCTGAACATTAACTCGAAATCACTACATGTTATGAAGTCTCCCCACGCGTTTTCCTCTCTGTATGTGGAGGCTAATCTCTGGAAATGCTGTTGAGATTTTAATGCGGGTTTCGCTTATGGACATACTGATATCAGAGGAACGTTCATGTGTAAGGTTAGTTACCGCCAAAGCAAACAAGTGGTCCGTTCATGGATGCTTAGAGCTACCCGTGAGAAGTTGTGGCGTGTACTGAGTAAGGTGGCGCAGTGGTTAGTACACTGGACTCGCATTCGGGAGGACGACGAATCAAAGCCCGCCTCCGGCCATCCTGATTTAGGTTTTCCAAGATTCCCTTAAATAGTTTCAGGCAAATGCCGAAATAGTTCCGTTGAAAGGGCACGGACGACTTCCTTTCCCATCCTTCCTTAACCCGATTTGACAGATGACCTCGCTGTTTGGTCCCCTCCCCAACTAACCGGGGCGTGTCGCTTATATCTTGAACAATTTAAGCAGCGCATGCCTGATACGTTATCAGGAGACACAACTTAATCGACGACCATCATCGTAATTCAGCCAATTTGCACTATATGTTTATAAGTTACATACATAAACCTGTCTCATGAATTATTCTGTCTGTTCCAAAATCCCTATAGTTTTGCAGAGCTCAATCTTCATATACAAACAAAAAAGCACAGGAGGGGCTTTAGCTTATAAAGTGTAATAATAACATCCATATAGTTTTCAATGTTTCTTAAGTCCCTCATGTTGTTTCCATGTAAGCTCTAATCTTCGTTGGCATCGGGTAGTTATTACCTGAAACTGACTTGTTCTAGGCCTAACCTCTGTAATACTTTATTTTAACTGTAGCAGAAAACACAGGGAGAATTAAAATTTTCACAGGAGTGTTATTACGGTTTTCGCTGTAGGGGGAGGGGGGGATTAAGTGGCAGATCCGGCTTAGCTCTTCACCAGCTGTTGAGAGGTCACAAATGGAAATAATGTCTAATTGCTTTTCCACAAATGGCAACTTTTAAAGTATTTACTGCTCTTAAGTGAGATTACATTCAGAAAGATTGAGTGTATGACCGAGAATTTGCGCCGTATGTCTTTGCGGAGAACGTGACGCTTTCCGCTTTCCATCCAAGCCAAGGAAAAGAATATCAGTCTTTGCGACTAGCAGGAAAACTCGTTTACTGCACGGAAACACAGAGGTGTTCTCGCTGTTTGGAGATGTTTTTCCGCTTTCCCTGCACACGGCATAAATCTTCGATACGGTGCCTATTAAAACACCAAACGCTGCGGCCATCTTGGTTACTGAAGAGCAATAACAACTTACTCACGTTCGAATTAACTTACGTAGCTCCGACGTAATTCACGCGCAACAACACACAACACTTGCAACGTACTGAGGACATTGCACAGGCGATATTCGTTGCCAAATAAAACAGTATTTATATTCAGACGTGCATTTCTCGTGGTGTTCCCATATTTTTCTCCAAACCCTGTACGTGAGCTTTACGGACACGGCTGACCTTGCCCCTGGCCTACTATGCAACCCAGCTAGCAGTTTGCACACATTCGCTGGCCGACTGTGTTTTCGTAGCATCCCCCTCCCCCTGAGGACTAGAGGGAGTTCCCACGAGCGCAGAATTAACATAGCATTTCCGGCATCCATTACAAAAACGGTGCACACTAGTTTTACTCTCGAGGCAAAATGTTTTACACTTAGCGGAGAGAGCACCACCGCCGTTCCGGCTTCCTCTACCTGGCTCTTTCATTGCATACCCCGGGAATACTGAATTGCTGGGCAGCACCATAAATGAATTTTGTTTTATTGTTGCAAGACGAATAAAAGTTATTGTAAGTGCTTATTCATAGCAGGAGGCTATTTCGGTTAATTCCTATAAGCGGGTGACTGCATAGAACGTGATAAAATTACCGACTTTTCGGCTATTTTTGCAGGCAGTCCTCGTTAGAGCGAGTACTTGCGTTTTGCGATTATTGCATTTTATACACAGTGAACCTAAACTACAACCACAAACACAGTAGCGCAAAGAGGGTGCAGGTCTGATACCACAAGCTTTATTCATGGCGAGGTGGAATTAATAAACGTAGCCGAAGAAAGACCTTTCTTTTAATGTTGTTAACTAGATACTCTGGTAAATTTAAATGTGGACTCAAAAGCACTGCAATTTTCATCCGTTAAGGACTCCTGACCGTCGTGTCTTGAGAAAAATGGTGTAAAATATTTGCGATGAAAAGCCACCTAAATATGATTCGAAAGATTGATAGGATCAAATGAATTTTGTAATATGCGGTACATAATACCGTTAATGAAGAAGCTATGCAGAAGCTAGGAGCGCCGTGGATATATCATCTGTTGGCTCTTGAACAGAAATGTTGTAGGAAGATCATTTGAGAACAGTATTTTGGAAAGCCGAAACATAATGCAAAGACATTCTGGAGCCGTTGTGTAACTCTGAACGAAACGCAGACACGTCATTACTTTCTCCCGCAACACTGTAATGGAAAAATATTGGATGGTGGATGGTTAAGTGCACCGAAACTTTGAACAAAGGAAGTAAGTCAAGAATCTATCACCACTATTCTCCAGTGAAAAAAAAGTGAAAGCTTAGCTGTGTCTAACTATGCAGCGTTTGTGTAGCAAGCTGAAGCGTAACCGACCAAAAGCAGTTCTGTTAAACAAGTGCTATGTCATCTTGACAATACCGACGGGCAAGTCGCCGAAGTGGCGTCAAATAGAAAGACTTTCACCCGGGGAATGGTCTACCAGACAGGAAGCCGTAGTCACACGACATTTACATTTTACGTCTTGACAATAGACCAAGTCACAATTCACCTTTTCCATTTATAAAGATGGACGCAGAAGCCTTCGAAATAACTACCCACACCATTCGTCACACATGAGCGTACACGCTGTTCAAACTACAGACCTAAAAGCCTAGTTCATATTTTGAATTACGATTAATGTGAAAAAAAATTACCGATTTGGTCTTAGCAGCCTTTATCAGACCATTAAAAAAGCACCCCAGAGCGTCGCTGTGAAAGCGGTTACCTCTTGAAATAAATCCAACATAAAGAATTCTACTGTTTGTTTCAATATCTATGCTACCTGTCTCCTCCAAAGGTCAAAGAGAACTCATTTCGTGCTCGCTGTCAGCTAAGCCAAGGAAATGAGGGCTGAGGCGAAGATATTTTTTTAAAATTACAAAGCTGCTGTTCGTGCATAAAAAGAGTATTGTACAGAATTTGTTTTGTTTTGTATGGAAACATTCACACTAAAGAGACATTTGCTGCTGTATACATTACCTAACCATCATGAAGTTAAGGAATTCTGCTACCTTGTAAGCAAAGTAACTCATGCCGGATGAAACAAGGAGGACATAAGAAGCAGACTAGAAATGCAAACAGGGCATTCCTGGTCAAGAGACGACTAGTGTTACCAAATGTAGGTCTTAAGCTGAGGAAGAAATTTCTGAGAACGTACGTTTCGAGCGCAGTATTGAATAATGGACAGTAGGAAAAGCAGTAGCGGGTCGAAGCGTTTTAAATATGTTGCTACAGAAGATTATTGAAAATTAGGTGTACTGATATCGTAAGGAATGAGAAGCTTCTCAGCAGAATCGGTGAAGAAAGCAACATCTGGAAGACACAGACAACAAAGAAGGGACAGGATAAGAGGTCATGTGTTAAGACATCATGGCATAACCTTCACAGTACTAGAGGGAGCTGTAGACGACGAAAGCTCTATGGGAAGACAGAGAGCGAGAGAGAGAGAGAGAGAGAGAGAGAGAGAGAGAGAGAGAGAGGTTGGAATATCCACCAAACAATTGGGTATGTAGGATCCCAGTGTTACGACGAGATGAAGACGTTGGTATTGGTGCAAATGATTTCGTGGCGGGCCGCATCAAACCTGTTAGAAGACTGATTACAAAAAAACAAAGGAATAGCTAGACGTGGCATATCAACTTAGGAGTGGGCGGAAGTGTTTGTCTCACCAGATAACAAATGTCTCTTTAGCTGTAGTGTGTGGAAGGTAGTTTGCCAGTGCCCGCATGGCGATTCTTCCTGGCAATCGAGAGAATGGATTCTTGACGTACGCTCTGAGCGTATGGCATGAGCGTTACAGATAATGCGAAACAAGTTCAAATAGCACCCGCTGAGACGTTCACTTGAACATAATGAAACAAAATTTCTGTCAAACTTTTAATGATTTTAAAATTATGGAACAAGAAAATTTGTTGATGTCAGCCAGCTTTTTTCGGTATTTTTGACAACTTTGGACTGCAGGCTGATTGCCGTTCTCCGTACGGCGTGACAGAAGAGAGAATTAGAGAGCTGTATATTAGAAGCAAAGAGTGACACTCTTGTGAGAGTTAACGTAAAGCTAAAATCGGTTTCATTGTGTTGGAATTCTAAAGAATATGACTCGAAACGATGTGTACCGGATTCAGAGATTTGTAACAGCTGTATAGCACATATGCTCACTCTCAATCCAAGATCAATTGATAGATATCTTTACAGTTACTCTCTTCTCGGTAAATGTTTTCCACGCAGATGTGCGACTTTAGAACATCACAACTCCATCAACAACCCATTGTTTTTGGGTAAATTTGTATATTTTCAAGAAATCAACTATGTTGAAGGAAATTGCTGCCGTTCTGTTCCAGAAAGATTTGGTCTAACTCGAGGATTATACCACACATAAGGAAAGCCCGAGATCATGGCGGGTTCAGATAGTTCATCTGTTAACGCCTGTTCAAATCTCTGAGAAGTTACATCACCGTATCTGCCGCCTACAGCCTTGTATATTAACGTAAACCTTCTGAAATTCTCTTAGCACTCTGTGGAGTTACCCAAAATCTAAAGATGGCTCAGTTGTAAAAATCATTTCTGACAACAGACTGACATTTCAGATTAATTATTTTCTAATCTGCATTATTAAATAGTAAATACAGCAGGCTTCTGGTTACTCAGTTTTCGGATTATCCACTTATAGACCAGTGAGTTTTGAAAAAGTGACGAAGCTGCATATCTTATGACAGAATGCTTTCCACTATTGTGCATATGATTCATGCTTCATTACGCACATGAAGGCACTGAACTGCACTTATCTGTTCAAAGTATTCACAAAAAAATTCATCAGAGTATCTTGGTTCCCTGAGAAATGAGAAACGTCGTCAGGAGTAAAATACGCTAAACGAAAAACAGAAATTAAATAAAAACTGGACAATTATTTTTCCTGAAGTGAATTCAAATGACGAAATACAGTGTATTTCCGGCGTAATTTGGTAAATAAGTTGTCAGATTCCAACGAGTAGCGCATGTAATTAATGCAGTTACCTTTAAAATATGTAATACGGTTTTTAAATATAGACAACAGCAGCTTCCCGAAATTACCATTTGTATTTTCGTTTGTGTATGTTTTGCAACTACCCACATAATCTGGAGCTTGCTGCAGTATTTTACATTTACTTGATTTTATCATTAAGTTATAACCTTGCAATATGAAACTATTATAGTTAAGTCGTTAAACATATTAATGTAAGTTACAATATTCATATTCCAAAGCATGAAGTTGGCCAGTGCGTGAAATCCTAAAGAAGATAATTATTACCTCTGTTATTGGTTAAACTCACATCATCAGGCGCTTTTAGAAAGTATTTGATTAGACAAAGATCAGAATAAGAATAAAGACAAATACTATCAAAATTTTTAGAAATTAAATCATCACTACACTAAAAAATTCATTTTTTATTGTAGTAGTTTCACGGAGACAGAGCGTCCTTCATGACAAATGTGCCTGAACTGTTTCTTCAGCAACCGAGTAGAATCAATCATCTTAATATAACGAGAAATTACAGAAAAAAATTGTTTTCCTCTCTACTTCCTTATGGCTTTGGTGCTAACTGCCTCAGTTTAAGATTCAGATGACCTCAGAATAGCTCAGTTTGCTTGTAAATCTCAGTTGTCTTCTTACACTAATTTCCAGCCCGCAGAGACATTCCTTTTGGCCTCATATGAAGGAGGTCAATTCAGCGTACTTGAGATTCCCGTTAATCAGCGTAAACTTTCTAAAATCGGTGCAGTAATGAACGCAAGGAGAAGAGATGGCGGGATCATGTTACAAACGATAAGAGTGATGTTCACCGTACAGTGATCAACAATGGGACCCAAAATTTCTCCCAGTATAGCTAACTGCAGCAAATCACAGCAACACGTTGTAGATTATTCAGAAATCGAGAAACAAGCGGACCCACCTAAGTCAGTCTTCCTTACAGGATGTCTAACTTTCTGGTCTCAGTTAGAAAAGTCCCTGGATGGCAACTAGCGTGGAACACGACAGCTCCGGCCTCATTCTCGTGCTTTTTTCCGTTGCGACACCCGTCACTGTCCCTCAGTATTACGGGGCCATCGACAATGCTACAGCTTAGCAGTAGTCCTGTTTGTTCACAACGTGAAGGGCTTTAAGCATCTTGCTCAAGTATCTGAGGTACTTACGACATGGCGGCGTCACTCAGCTGTTAGTCTGTAAATGGGACAGCGCTTTCAGAGGGAAGCGTAATACTTCATGGACTTCCCGTACTACGTTGTCAAAAGAATCCGCAATCATATTCAATAATATAATGCCTTTATTTTTCTGTCTCACTTGCACAGAAAGTTTCAGTTATTGGTGATTAGGTCCACATGTTATCGTTTATTATCAAACCCGTACCTACATTAAAATTGCATCATGAGTAAAAGTGTAAAATAAAAATAAAAATAAAAATTTTTTGGCGCTGTGTATGTTCATATCACAGTAGTTCATTATAATAATTATAACATAACTGACCGATTTTGAAACGGTTAATTAAATGCGTATACTGAGTTATTCAAAACTGTTCAATTTCGAAAATTTTGAGTACATTATGTAACCATATACTACACATCAATTAGTGGACTGAGGAAGGAATATCTAACAGGCACTGCATACAGTTTTTACGCATTCTTTGCAGGCTGCCATCATAGCATGCGATATTAAGCTCCCATTAATTTCCAGTAGTATCTTTTTGGTGTAACATTGAACATTTGTCAGTGACATCTGTAGACATATAAAACATCTATTA